>NW_010973316.1:1777092-1783938 GCF_000737465.1 Haliaeetus leucocephalus | reverse complement strand
TTTCTTGTCTCCTTCCCCTCCCCCCCCCCCCCCCCCCCCCCCCGCAGCTTCAGCTGATGATAGTGGCTTCTTCTCTTCCCATCCTTGCTGTTCAGTGTAATTGTTATGCACCATCAGAGAGCCACCACTGTCTAAGTCAAGAGCAGTTGTGTTTCCTTGATGAACAATGGGGTACAGGTGTACTCCTCAAGCCCAGCACCTGGAAAAGAATAAAAAGCAATTGTTATGCTGTAGAATTCATTGCTATCAGAAAAGATAGGTTTTGGGTAAGGAAAAATACTCGCCGTATTTGAGTACTTGAGTCACCAGAAATCACTGGTTTCTGCATTTGGGTTACATGTCAGCAGATGAATGGTGCAATTACCCTGGCACTAATCAGATCACATTGAAGAGAGCGCAAGTTAAAGGCAATGCTTTTGCTTCCACTTGCTCAAAATGCAGTAGCAGAATATTATTTGGGAGAGTTTGATGTGTTTTGGTGTGGGTTTTTTTTCTTTCTAGTGACTACTCTGATGTGCTCTAGAATCTTAAGTTTTTCCCCCCTCTGACCTGGAAGATGGTGAAGTTACAACAATGTGGGGAACACACCATAACTGGGAGAGGCCAATAAACTGTTTCTCTGCAGGTCGTTGACTCTGAAGTATAATAGCTTCTGTTAAGATGGTGTAATTAACAGTTTCACCGTGTTCAGGATCTTCAAGAGTGAAAGGCGAAACTATCAAAATCAGTAGTAATTAGGGTTTCATTTTCACATTCCAGTTGAGCTGAGCCTGGAAAACCAAGCTGCCAACTCTGTCTCCCCAAAGAGCAGGGACTAGAAAGACTAGTTCTTAGAAAAATACGATTGTTGCCCCAGGTTTTCCTATTACCTTTAGGATTAAGAATGAGAAAATGGAAGACATTTCCATCATAAACCCAATTCAGAGGGCCATTATGAAATACCAGAAATAGTTGAGGAGCTGTACAAGAGGAAGGATCAACTAATTTAAATGTGAATGGACATTAAAAGTAACATGACATAGTCTTTCCTAAATTTTACATCCCATTGGCCATTTATTTGCAGCTGGCAGATAGAGTTAAGCTTTTCTGTAATGTGTCAATGGCTGGAGAATTCCTCCAGAGTGGAAGTGGGAGAGGCAATGCTTTCCCTGGCACTAAGCAGAAATCTGGACACAGATTGCAGATGTGCTGCATACAGGACGCCAGCTGGTGTCTTGAGGGTCAGTAGAAATTTCAAACAGAATGATTTATTGTTAGTGATACTGCCCCAGGCAGAAGTGAGTCTTCACAGCATCAAAGTGATGTGCACTCTTTGTAGGCACACGAGGTTTGTTGCACAACATCTGTTAAAAGAAGAAAGCAAGTCAAAGCTGTGCTAATGTATTTGCTTGTAAGGGTATGAAACTGCTACCTGTAATTGTATCAGAAATCTTTATTGCCTTTTGGAAAATACTAGATCTGCATTCAGTAGTGAGAAGTACTGGGGACTTTCATTGCTTAAATGGGCATGCATATGGTGAATAGACCCACCATGTGCTTGTGTTAGGTGCAGCTGTGTATATGCAGTGTCTCAGGGAAGGCTTGGAATTTCTGGTGGGAAGCCAGGTATCCAGATTTAGGTTTTCAGTGATTTTGTTCTTATGCTTGTATTGGGTTTGCGTGGCAAGGTTTTGGTAGTAGGGGGGCTATAGGGGTAGCTTCTGTGAGAAGCTGCTAGAAGCTTCCCCTATGTCCGACAGCCAATGCCAGCCGGCTCCAAGATGAACCCACTGCTGGCCAAGGCCGAGCCCATCAGCAACAGTGGTAGCACCTCTGGGATAACAGATGTAAGAAGGGGAAAAAAGTTGCTGGGTCACAGAAAGAGCAGCCGGAGAGAGGAGTGAGAACATGTAAGAGAAACAATGCTGCAGATCCCTAGGTCAGTGAAGAAGGAGGGGGAGGAGATGCTCCAGGCGCCGGAGCAGAGATTCCCCTGCAGCCCATGGTGAAGACCCTGGTGAGGCAGGCTGTCCCCCTGCAGCCCAGGGAGGTCCACAGTGGAGCAGATATCCACCTGCAGCCCCTGGAGGACCCCACGCCGGAGTAGGCGGGTGCCTAAAGGAGGCTGTGACCCCGCAGGGGGCCCACATTGGAGCAGTCTGTGCCTGAAGGACTGCATCCTGTGGAAGGGACCCATGCTGGAGCAGTTCATGTAGGACTGTCTCCCGTGGGAGGGACCCCACACTGGAGCAGGGGAAGAGTGTGATGAGTCCTCCTCCTTAGGAGGATGAAGTGGCAGAGACAACATGTGATGAACTGACTGTAAACCCCATTCCCCATCCCCCTGCGCCGCTGGGGGGGTTGGTAGAGAATCTGAGAGTGAAGTTGTGCCTGGGAAAGAAGGGAGGGGTGGAGGGAAGGTGTTCTGAGATTTGGTTTTATTTCTCATTACACTACTCTGGTTTGATTGGTAATAAGTTAATTTTACCCAAGTCAAGTCTGTTTTGCCTGTGACGGTAATTGATAAGTGATGTCTCCCTGTCTTTATCTTGACCCACGAGCCTTTTGTTATATTTTCTTCCTCTGTCCAGTTGAGGAGGGGGAGTGATAGAGCGGCTTTGGTGGGCACCTGGCGTTCAGCCAGGGTCAACCCACCACAACACTTCACCATCTATTACCCACTGAACGAAAGCTTGAAGTTTTAACACTGCAAAATATTGATATTTTAATACAAGAGGTACTTAAAGTTATGCAAAATGATCCAAGCAGTCCTTATATTTTGTTTTTAATATCCATTTTTCAATGCAATCATTAGTATACATTTTGGAAGGCTATTGGTGTAAAAGATGGTTTTTCTTTCACAAAGATGGCCGTTTGCAATTTGTCACCCAGAACCTGAGATTACCCTTCTTAAATTTTAGAGGAAAAAAGTGCTAAAACCCTAGCATAAGATGTTAGTTCAAGGCATAGCTACATTCAGTTTATCTCTATTCTGTAAAGTGCTCTATACATTAATAAGATCTGATGAGAATAGAAAGCACTATATAACTTAAAACCAACTTATTAAAACTAAGTAGCTATTACTTGAGTTCCATCTTTAGTGATCTTTTAACAAGTTATTTCTTTTAATACAAATTGCTCTAATTTGCGCAGTGGGATCAAGAGCGAGCTTTAGTTGTCTGCTAGCAGCTTACCCAGGAACCTGATTCCTCAAAATCTGGGAAAGTCCTACCAAGTCCAGGTGCAGGTTTTGGTGCACAAACCGAGCTCTGGTGCTGCTGTTGCAGGACAGTGAAATGGCAAATGGTCCTGAAATAAGTCAGATGTTTGTCTGCTGCTCCATCTGAAGAAGTGTTCTAAGTGATGAAACCCATGAACCATTCTCCTGCCTTATGTTAGCACTGATCTATGACTTTGCTGATCTATAGCTAATCCTCACTTGTAAGTGTCTCTGCCCCTGTAACAAGACAAAACAACATAAAATGGGTCAGGCGGATTGCAGCTCCTTCTAAATATTCTCAAATCAGAAATCAGATCAAGTATCAGTACTGTGCAATATTTTTCATGGCAGCTGCTTCACATGAACTCGTTTTTACAGACAGAGTTTGAAGGACAGGCTATTTTGTTTCACAACTGGGGCCATACAATGAATCTGAGTCAGAGCCAGAAATGGTGTATGGGTCTCCTGATTGTCTTTATTTGAAGCCTATTTGGCCATGCTTTCCTTTAAATGCAAATGTGCTCGCCATCCAGTGTACCATGCATTCATGTACTGATGTAGCCTAGTTTTGTGGCACACTGGTAAGGACGCTAGTTCTTTCAGCATACGTACTGCATAATAGCAATAATGCTATTCTCTGCTGAATTGCATGTTTTTACTGGAACTAGAAGACATTTTAATGTGTGTATATTTGTGTTAGAGGTAAAACCGTAAGCTTTTTTTCAGAAACTTTCTAAGCTTTGGAACTTGAGAAGTTTTCTAAGCCTTTCTGAGTCTTTCTGTGCCTGTGTAGCTGCATCCTACACAAGCAGGCAAGAAACAGTTTTTGGGGATGACAATTTGATGAATGAATTCAAGACTTGCATAAAGGATGAGTCACTTTGATGCCATTAAGAGAGAGAATTCCAACAATATATCCAAGATCTGCAGAGGGAAAAAAGTGTCACTTGTGTACAGTTGTGTTCTTCTAACCCTCCCTAAGCATCTTCTATGGCAATTTTGAAAAAAAAGGAGAGGGTGTGGCAGGGGAGAAACGAGTGTCTTACAGATTTTATTTTTTTCCTATCCCAGCCCAGAGGGCACTACACCATACTGCTAAGTAACCTTGGAGCAATAATGTGGGAACTGTAAGGCAGAAGTAACATTTTAAGACCAGCCTACTTTAAGGGATGTTGTGAAGACTGAGAGCAGGTACCTGAAACATCTAGGTTTCCATGGGAGATAACTTGTAGAGAAAACAGCCAAATTTTTGGTAGGACAAAAGGAAATGTCATGATTTGCTTCTGTATTTTTTATAGCTATCTGTGGGAAAAGAAGTATATAAAGAAATTTGAGCCCAAATTTGTGGAAAGGTTTTCCTCTGTTCTTCATTAAAAATGCCCGTAAGGTTTTCTAGAAAGAAAGAGCTTTGTGTAGTTGACAAAATGAAAACAGCAACAACTTTGGTGAATCAGAAAAATACGGTTATCACCCAGAGAGTTCTGCCAAAGCAAAGACCAACAAAGATATCTGTTTCAACTGAATAATGTAAGTCTTGTGCAAAAGTAGAGAATCTAGTCTGTAAATACTTAATTGAGGAGTGCTGTAGCAATGCTTGTGTAGTGCTTGAGGATGGTAATAGGTTTGTTGGCAGGGCTGAGAGTTCTCAGAATAAGATTATTTTTTTCTGGTCTTTGTAAGAAGAGTGGGCAAGGGTTTTATAGCTCTCACCAGTAGTTCTTAGTTGCAGAGTACTTTTGTTTGTTTCTTTGAGTTTGCTGTAGGGAAAGAGAGGCAGTTTTTTTTAAAATTCCCTAAACATACAGTTATGTTGACCTTGAGATGATAAAGCTTCTGTTCTTACTTTCCATTTTCTGTGGCAATGTTTTATCCAGCAATACCTTCACATTGAGTATAGACACTTTAAATCTATCTTTTGCTGAGATATACAGAAGGTCCACCTACTTAATTGCCCCTGTTATTTGTGTGTCAGATAGACAGCTTTTTATGGGCTTCTTTTTCTTCTTTTCATCAAAGCTTGAGCATATAGCAGTTCAGATTTCAGAGGTCAGCACTGTAGGTAGTGCTCTGTGCTGTCTTCCTCGTGCGATGCTCACCTGTATCATGAGAGTGGATGTATTTCTATCCCGGCTGTTGCTATTGGAAAGAAAAGGTAAAAAAGGATATTGTCAATTTTTCTTAGGAACTGCTTTCTGCCTTTGAGAATGTGGACTGAGATTTGGGTACATTTCCATTCGGAAATGAGCTTTACATTATTAGTTAATTATTGTTTTTATTAATTTCCTAGTGATTCTTAATCAAGGGCAAATTATCTCCTGATAAGTTCATACCTGATTGAGGCAGGGGAATATTGCCATGAATTGCTTCTGGGTTACATTAAAACAGAAAGCTGGACCTGCTGTACTGATAATCATCTCTGTCGCGTGTTCAGCCAGTTCTTGAGGCAGGGGTACCCGACCAAACACCTTTTGCAGTTACGTGGGTGAAAGAAACACATCTGATGTGCAAAGCCAAGAATTTGTTGTTAGTTTAGCTGAAGTCCTAACAGCCTACTGCAAGAATTATTATTGGGCCAATTACAATGATACTGGTGCTTATAGTCCAAATTATCCAATTACAAGAGCTCGTTCCTGATAATGATACAGATATATGTAAGCTTTCTAGTGTCTGATCCTTTTTTGGTGTTATGGTCCTTCCAAGAAGAAAAGGGAGGTGTCATTACAAGCTGTCAGCACTTCACGTGAGGGAGTGTGATGTTGTTATTGGTGGTTTCTTTCTCCTTTTTGCCAGGAAGAGAGTGAAGTTTGATGGTTTCTTTCTCCTCAATCTGAGTTCCTTTGGGGGTCATTTTAATGTATTTACTAATATGAATATGTGCTCCAGTGGTTCCCAATTGCATATTGTAGTGAAATTTGCTATATATAGTGTGTTTTACGTATGTTGGATGCTTCTTCATTTTCTTTTTATCCCTAAGCCCACTTTTATGCGTATTTTAAAGTTTCATTCCTTTAGCAAGCGGTAATTGAACACTGGTGAGTTGTTTATAGCCCTGGGACCCTGGTGTCATCCCGTTCCTTCCACTTCCAAGGCCTCTGCTATGACCTTGTGCTTGTCCTTTTGGGGGTCTGTGTTACAGTCCTGGTTTCCCTCAGCAGCCTCCCAGCTGTGGTTTACTGATAACTTAATACTTTATTAACAGAGTGGTGACACCTACATCCTTGCTCTACAATTACTAATATTTCAGTCTGCAAAAGCAATGATGCAGTAGAAGACACACATAAATAGAGACATGTGCTGTCATAACCGCTTGCTACCAACATCTACTACTCACAGTAACGTCAGTGCTGTGTTATCAAAGTTACTTTACAACATACTTCATTTGCATAGTTGAAAATGAAAGCGTAAGTCAAATTGCAGTATTAATTCATTTTGCCTTGCAAGATGCAGTCTTCACATTTAATGATTTTTCTTTAATCTTGTGTTTTTCGCAGAGGGGTCTGTGTGAATAGTATTAAAGGTTGGCTTAAGGATAACTAAGATTTTGTCTGTGCCAGTTAGCCATGGCTGTGAGATATGTGTCAAAATTTGCAAAGGCCTGTTCTTCTCTCAATTTTCATTGGTCAAATTTTATTTATTCTTTGAAGAAG
>NW_010973316.1:1740477-1777082 GCF_000737465.1 Haliaeetus leucocephalus | reverse complement strand
GAAGAAGCTTCTCACGGTCCTGGGATAATCTGTGGCAAGGACCAGATCCTTCAGATGAGAAGCATTTTGTGAACAGAGGCTTTGAATAGCTCAGTGGTCCAATATAAAAGTGATTGTGATTTAGCTCTGACATAAGGAATTCATAAAATAAAGAGCTCACTTTGAGGGAATTCATCTCCTTCAGCCCATCAGAGTTATTGGAGTATCCTTGAAGGATTATGGAAAATATCCTTTAGAGAACCTGACTGTAAATATTAATTCCTTGTTTTCAGTCATTGTACACATTGTAGAGACTGGAAAGTGTTAAGATTTGGTAGGTTGATTTCAGTCTCTGTGGCAGTCTTTCCTAAAATTTCAGTGACCAAAGAGGCTGAAAACATAGATTAAAAATTTCTGCTTGCAATTTTTATTGTGCTTGTAGAAAGGGTATTGTGTCCTCCTTCAGTAAAGAAGGAGGAATAATCAGAATAACAGTGTGATCCTACAGAGAACGTCAGTGCTGGAGATCTAGTGAACCATTTTGACCAAGGTGAAAAGCTGGTGAGTCACAATAGATGCCAGTAGGTGTTGGAGGCCACTGGAGTAAAGAGTTGTTGTATGAAGTCTCAAAGATCTCAGAGCCACCAAGTACTTATGCAGAAAACAGCAAAACAGTCTCCAAAATGAGCAAAAGACAGCTTTAACAGCTGAGCCATCCAATGCTTGTGTGTTGATGGAACCATCCATTTTGTGGCCTTTCATCTCCCACTAGAAACTTATTCTAAAGGGAAATCCAAAATTCCCCCTCCGAAGAGTTGTAGAGGTGGTCTTTCTCTGAAGGGTGTTCTTGGTGAGGAAGTCTTGCTCCGGTGAAATGATTTATGGAAGATGAATGCTGCTCAAGTGGGGATTTTTCCAATAGCTTAAAGCTTTCTGGATAGAGTTTAGATGGGATGTTGTAGAGCCCTCGTTATTTATGCATGGGAAACTGTAACCTGCCAGAGAATAAAGCGGTCATCAACATTTAGCACTCAGTGACTGAAAATATCAGGAGGCAGTGCCTCACTGAATGAATATTTTGGTTGCAGCAGAACTGGCAAACCTGAAAATATTGTATGTGCCATCCTCAGGAAGAATATTCTGGATGCTTAAACTTCACTGCTGGAGTGAAAGGAAAGTAGTGGATAATGCTGTGGGACCAGGGAATGGCACATGATGTCTGAAATGATCCGTGCTGGGTTGTCCCTCCGGAGCAGCAAAGAGGAGCTGTGGCCTCTGAGGGCAGCCCCATGCTTACGGCCATCTGTGTCTTCCCAGAAGCGTGGAGTCGAGCCCTTTTCTTTACAGCATTGCCCTTTTCTCTAATGGTGCTAGGAATAACCATTTCTTGACAGGATTTAAAATGTCACATGGTTTTTTTGGAATTAGAATCCTAGGTGGTGCAAGAGTGGGTGTAAAGGTAAAATGATCCTTAAAGAAGCAGCGTGTACTGATCTTTTCTAATCTTTGTGACTGAAGAAGCTTCCTTAAGTGTTGCTGAAAATTTCTATGCTGAATTTAAAACCTCTGCTCTCCCTGAGCTCAGCGGGAGTTTCTCCATTGACTTCAAGAGGAGCAGAATTAGGCCTAGAGTCATTAAAATAAATACCTTTCAATTAGAGACTAGCATATGTAACCACTTTCCAGATGTACAAGTGTGTGTCAGCTTTGTGTTCTTTTCATTATCTGATAAAATTTATTTGTTAGGTGAGACACTAATTCTGTATTTCTATGCTGGTTTTTTTCGTCTTGGCCTTTATATTTATGGAGTATTCGGCTGATTTTTGCTGAAGCTAACAAAAAATACCCTCTAGCTTGCAATAAGTTCAGGCTGTTGTTATACACGTGGTTAGTAGCTATCGCTACTCAGTATGCAACACTCAGCAATTCTGCAGGTTTAAAACAAATGTTTTTGCACAGTGGCAATGCTATGGCCATTTAGTCAACTTCAGAAAACATAGTTATCTTAAAACAGAAGCAACAAAAGTCTTAATTTATGCTCCAGAACCTGTTATTTGTCAAAGTCCTGGGGCCTTGTTCAACTGTAAGCCACAATGCTATCTGAATCCTGCAGTGGGGTACACTGGAAAGGAGCAGAAGACATGCAGGCACCAGAATGATGTCGAATTAAACAAGAGGCTTACTATGCTGGGAAGGGCATTAATCATCACGTAATGAAGTATGTGTTTGTTTCTGGTAGATAATTTCTGAAGGAAAAGAGTTAAAAAGAATAGAACGCAGAGAGAGACTTATTTTTCCTTCTATTGCTCTAGCGAATACCTTTTGCAGTCACCTAATCAAGAATAATTAGTAAGATCTTCATCAAAGATAACTAGCTTTTATGTATATTACAGGTGCAAGCGTGCAAAATATTTAACATTCTGATTTTCCTCATGATTTTGAAAACTCAATTGGTTTGGGGTTTCATTTTAAGCTCAAGTTTCATTTATTTTTTCCCCATGAACTTACATAGGAAAATCTAACTGAAGTTGAGACACTTTACAAGAAAAATGCTTCATATAAAAGTATGAAGTAGTCTCAAAACCTAATTATATTTCATGATAAAATAATTTCAGGTTTTATATTACAAAAGTAGAAAAGACCATTGTGTCTTTTCAGTTGTATAACATAATACATGTATTTAATATATATTTGTAGGATCTGAACGTAAAAGCTGGTTCAACAGTTCTTTTTTGCAGACTACACAATGAACTGAAGTACCGTGTATTGTTAAGTGTGCTCATGAGCAAGTTATAGTACTTTGTGAACATTTACATTGCATCAGTTCATTTAAAGTTAATAAAAATCCCCCGAGTCATAAAGAATTGAATCTTCTCATCACCCACCTGCCTTCAGGCCTATGATGGGCAGGTAAAACAATCCCAACCTTCCCTTCCTCTTAATTAATGCCCACTTTCTCCCCAGTCTGGGATGATGCTTGTGACAGTGCTGGAAAAAGAGCACAGTTTCACTTCAAGAGAATCTACCTATTCAGCACCATTGTGGGCTCCAAGGACTTGCTATTTTTAAATCCTGCATATATCTACATCTGTGTGGTTTAGATTTCTTCTAATATTAAAAGACCATCAGGAGGGTGTGGCTGCAATTCGTGGTAGAAATAGGAGAAGAAAAGGATTATTCACAACCTGCATGTTCCTTGTCATCTGGAGGGCTTAATATCTGATCATATAAAATGTGGTCCTGTTGCAAATTTGTTGAGCGCTGGGTTTTTAAGAAAGGGTTTCAATTTTGCAGCTTAAAGTGAGATACCTACAGCTTTAGGCAGAGGCAGTTAGGAGCAGCTTATAGCTTGCAACAAACTGGAAGTTATTCATAAGCCAGCAATAGATCAATGTGATTTATTAAAGGCTTTTTAAAAACAAAGTGAGTGGCCAATGTAGTCCATACATTGATAAAGTGAGGAGATAACTCACTGCATAAGACAGAAATCATAAAAAAGGTGGTCATTTGGAAGGAGTCACTGGCTTCGTGCTCGCCAACACAAGATCATCAAGTAAGAGAGGGCTTTTTTCAGCCATGTCTTGAATTTCTGCAGGTTTGGAGATGCCACAGCCCCTCTGGGTAATGTGTTCCAGTGCTGCAACACCCTAGCAGGGAAGCTTTCCCTGCCACTAGCAAGAAGTGACTCCATCTGCTGTGTAACTCCCCATCAAGCAGTTGTAGGCTGCTGTTAAAATTCCCCTGTTCCTCTTCTATTGCAGGAATACATTATAGCAATAACTCCATACTGGCAGCATGAAAAAAAAAAAAAAGATTGTCTATTAATTTCTTCCTCAGCCTACTTATTTGAGTGGTTGAATTACTAATTTCATTGAGAAATCTTGACATTTCTCCTTTCTGTGGAAATAACTTGTCTTGTTTAACTTCTGCTGGGGAAGGCCTGTAGCACTAACAGGGTAGATTCTTCTTGTATTACAGTATTTTTTTTCTTGGAGCTTTAATTTTTTCTATAATCTTTACAAAGGGAGACATTTATTTATTTATTTATTTTAATAATATGAAAGATATAGTCATGAAAAGTATGTAGAATTGCAGACCACAGTGCAAGTGAAGAGGTGCTGCCCTGTTGTGCTGTGTAAAGTGAAGGGGTCTCCAGTTGCAGAACAGTATGCAGAACATATGCCTGCACTAACCACCAAAGGCAGAAGGAAAATACATGTATTTTGCATCTTCGTAAGGAATGTTTTCTGCTTTAAATGGCACGTTTTGTTCCCCATTTGAGTGTTTACAGGTGTTACAGGAGCTCTGATCTATTCAGTTATTATTTATAATTGATTAAGCTCAATCCTCTTTGCGAAAGGATACTAGTCTGGTTTGGCGTGACAAGTGTTTATCTAATTGAGTACGTTGTCGCTCTGTTTGTCGTACCATAATTCACATGAAGAAGCAATAAACCACCTCAGTTAAGAGGGAGTATATCGACAGCAGTCAGGTGGTATTCAGAGAAAGGGGAATAGCTGCTAGAATAATCACTGGGAGCTAGAAATAGTTCTATTTAATCCCTGTATTAAGCAGTAATCAGATTTAAAAAAAAAAAAAAACACCAACTGAATACAAGCAAACCCCCACCTTTATTAACAACTAAAAATATGTTTTATATCATGTATGGATTTATAGGCAAGAAATATTTAATTTGTTTTAAATAAATCCAAATGCCACTTTTGTGCCACCTCCACGACAGCGCTGAACTACCAACCCATGTTCCCCATATTTAGGTCATTAGCAAAGTTTTGAAAGGCAGGAGGGAGCTGCAATGGACTTTCAGCTCCTTTCAGGGCGCAAATGGAGTTATAGACAGCATTGGAGCTGGGGAAGCTCATGCTGGTTTTAGGACACACATGTAGGACTGAATATCCCATGTCTTCGTGGTCTCAGCCTAACACTGCTGTTGCTGACTGGGAGGGTGGAGTAGGAGCAGATTTGTGCCTTGTTCTTCTGGTCTGGCAGGTTGTTCACCAAAACAGGCACTGATGCCAGTGGCTGCAGCATTGTGGTCTCCTGATCCTCCCTCTTCTGACATGGGCAACTTAGCAGTTTAACTCTTCATCAGTTACTGCATTCAGCTTCACCTCCCTTTACAGTTTCAAAGTCCTTGAGCTAGTTAAGCAGCAGCTGCATTTTCTGGTGTGTGGTATAGACATGACAGTATGTCAGTTCTCATAATGTAAAGCTGTAGGAACGAATTATGCACTGGACTCTTTCCCTGATCATTCGTCTGCTTTCTCAAAGGTTTCCACATTAGCTGTCACTCTGCTATATCAGATCTTTCAGAAGCAAGTAACTTGAAAAAGAGCTACAGCAGAAATTTCAAGGTGTAACATAAACACTTGGTATTTTAGTGCTCAATATATAAAGGGCTGTAGCAACCTGCTTACGATATTTGGGCTGCAGCTTCGAGTATTTCATAGTTAGGGAACAAGAAAGGGAAGTTTATTTTGATGAGTTATTTTTAAAAGCTAGCAATCACATAAATTCATGATTCATTGACTACTGGGAATACGGTCATTTTTCCTGATAAAATAAAAAGACAATAAAGCAGCAAAATTTGTCATGGCTGTTAAATTCTGTAATTTTATATTTCCATTGGTCAGAAAATGAATTTATGGTCTACGTATTTTCAGTATCATAAAAGTCCAAGTAATTTAATTGTTAATCTAAGGTCAAAAGCTTATTAGCATAATAATATCTGAACTGCACTGCCCTGAAATCCCCTGATAGGCATCTTTCAGACTCCTGCTCCTATAAAAACTGTTCCCATTGTTTCTTGACCCTATTAAAGTTGTTGCTAGATTAGGGAGATAAGCTTTGCACAGGTAGTTTATGAGGGCCTCTCAATAAGTAGTCCTTAGATGATGCTTTTGTGCTGGGGGGGGTGGCTGGTTTTTATGTGAGATATTAACGCTACAGAGAGAGCCTGTGTCAACCCTGACGCTTGTTATGATTTCCCCTTTGGTTTCATAAACTTTGTTAAAAGTTTCACTGCTTTTCTTCAGAGTCAGTTCTGATAACATTAAATTATATGTTTCAAGGTATAAAATTATTTGAGGCTGGGGGTTTTTTTGTGGTTTGGTTTTTTTTTCCCCCCTCATTTTATCACCTGGTGTCATAGTATTCAGGTACATTGTGTTTCACTATTCAGCCTTCACATGCTTTTGCTGTCCTGGGCATATTTATTAAGTAATGTTTTCTCTATGTTTTGAAGACCTGTTAGTTTGAAGTGCTATTGTTACAAGTGCTTAAATCTTGTGTTTAAAAAACCCCAACCCAACCACCACTTTGCAAGGTGGCAGAAGGCTTGTAATAGTGATGTAAGAAGTGTCCTTAATGTCATAATGTGTCTTTGCTTTCAAGAGGCTTTGATCCACAGAGGTCTTCAGGCACCTGGCTCTGGCAGCAGGATCTGGGCCTGTGGTTCCTGTATTATAAAATGCAGGGGAGAATTAGGAAACTCAGCGTGAGCTTTTTGAAAAGCAGCATGCTGAAATTAACTGTCTAATGTGGTAAATGGGGGAATGAAGACAAGAGTGAAGTAACCAGGAATGGGGTCCCATTGGAAGTCCACTTAGGATTTCTTTGATTTTTTTTTTTTTTAATTGTTTTTTTTTTTTTTTCCAATGGGTATCTTCCACAGCAAGCCTGGGGCACCTGAGCTGTATGCCTCTGAGTGAAATGCAGCCACACCTGAGTTTGGACCTCATATAGTCTTCTCATATATAGTTTCATCCATGCATAGGTACACAGGAGCTTCCTTTTCATCTGGATTTCCATACCTCAGCTGAGCATGATGTAATGGGTGTGCAGTAAGATTCCTAGCTGAGTTTGTTAGAAATAGGTGGAATATTTCTGCTTCAGGCCCAGTGTTAGTTAGATTTGTTAAAATAACTCAGCTTCTGCCCAAGTGAAAGCAGCCCAGTTGCAGGATCCCATTGCAGGGCTGGAGAATCAGGGTCAGGCTTCCCATTGCTCTGGGCTGGGGAAAGTCACGTGCAAACTGACGGTGGTCTGTGCTCTGCACGTTCAAAGTGGTGGTACAGTGTATCAGGAGAACGATGAAGGCATTTAGTTCTCTTGGAGAAATGTCATTTAATTATTCATTGTGAACTGTTTGTTGAACTCTGCTTGCCAGGACTTACACGTTTTGGGCTGGTTCATAAGCAGAGCAAAATACAGGAGGGAATCATATTGAAATATTGTATGACTGCCTGCTAATTATTTGCTTACTGATCCATGGAAGCAAATGAACATAATTGGCATTAAACTAACTACTGAAGTTAGCATTGGTGAATAGCTCTGCCACATGAAAAGACATAAAAAAGTTAAGAAAAAGATGCTTTTTAGGAATAAGGCACACTCGTGTTTTTATTGTTGCCATTTACTTTGAACAAGTTTTGGGGGCCTTGTGATACTCAGAACACATGGATTAGTGGCACTTTATGTATAATTGGGTAATATCTTGTTTTCATTTGCATAATACAAGCAAACCCAGCAAAATACCAATATAGGGCTGTGTAAATGCAGTGCTAGCAGTCACTAGCATGACTAAGTGCAGTAAGGGAATGCAGGTGATGGTAGTTTACCAGATGGCTAAAGACAGACAAATGGAAAATAACTATAGTATCCAACAATGGCGACACATTTTCCCACTTAGATAACTTTTTATGTATAAGAAATATTATTTTTGGAAACTGCCTAACCAGGTCTCAAACCAGCTTGCACCAGGTGCATGTTTTGTGGTTTACAACTGAGAAAAGTTCCACTCATACATACGTATTTGCTGAATAAAGTCCTCAGGAGTTACCTAGGGTATAATCCTTAGAGGTCGTTAAAGCTTTCCATGAAAAAGACTAAGATACCAGTTGAAAGGAGAAAAAAAAAAATAAAATCACATTGTATAACTAGTTCATATTATGTCAAGAACAGTTTTCCATACAGGAAAGGGGTGGTGTATTTGACAGGAGGTCTGAAAGACAGGGAGCTCTGGAACAAGTAGTTCACCAGAAGTGAAGAGCATACAGTCCAACACAAAGGCTGTGCACACAAAACTTCTGCCAGACGGCACTGTCTTACACATTGACACCTACTTGTAGCAATCAGGGAGAACAATTTAATTACTTAAAATTTGTGAACGGTTCTTCTGTATGAGAACTGGTATGTGCTAAACAGATAATGACTGATCTGACTAACTGAGAGGCTCGGATCAGTAGGATGATGTTTGCTTGGCAAGGATAAGCATGAAATGCATCTTCTGTGCCTCCAAGATCAGGTAAAACTTCCTTTAACAGCATTGTCCCTATTCACTGTGAGCAGGACCCTACTCGTGCCCTGAAATGTGGAGTTGTGTTAACTCTGGCACTCCTGATGGTGTGGAGTCCTGCTAACTTTGAGCAGTAAGTGAAAAGGGATCAAAATCTGGTCAGAATCAAATCACTAATTATGATCATCCCAGTAATTACAGTAAAAATGCTGGAGGGTGATTATGGATTTGTATACACCTCAGCTTCTCCTTTTTAACCTTGTGAAAAAGCACCCTTTTATCTCTTTTTTCTTGCCTTGTTGCATACTTCTTTGCTTACACATTGGAGGCAAAAAAGGAGGAAGTATTATTGAGCTCTACAAAATGGAATGAAATCCTGTCTTTAAATGCCAAGGGTTGGAGGTGGGGAGGTGAAGGAGCAAACTTCATCACTTCTCTGGTATTCTGAGTACTCAGAAGTCACCTATGAAATGAAATACTTTGAGTTTCATGAGTGGCTGGTGGGAAACAAGGTCAGTATCATACTATCCTTAGGAAAACAGGAACACATAGAAGTAAGAAATGTTCTACAAAGATGCTTTGCATTTCAAGCCTTTTTTCTTGGAAAAAAGTTACCGTACATCCAGTTTTGACTGAATTTATAACCTTATACTGTGTTAGCACAATAAAACAAATTTTGATAACTCTATCTACGAAATATAAATGATAGAAGAAGTGATCACCTTTCAGATTATTTCTCTGTATCTATCAAGGCTGTCTTCAAAGGAATATCCAGTTATTGGAAAAATAATGAAAAAAATGAAAATAGAGAGTAGCGCTCATTTTTTTGCAAGCATTTGTTTGCTTTCTCAGCATGTTTCTACATATATGTTTCTTGGCATTAAATGGACTGCCAAGGTAGCATTAGCATCACCCAAAATGGTAAAAACAAATACAGTGCATAAATGAATGATGTTATATGAGGGATATTTTTCTGTGAATAGGAAAAAAAAATCACACAAGGGGCAAAATGAAAAATTGAGAAGGAGCATGAGAACAGTGCTTACAGAGTTCTGCAAACTCCATTACATGTGTATCCAACATGTGCCTACCAGTGGTAAGCAAAGCTCTCAATACCCCTCACAGTTTGGAGTTAGAATTAATGCTTTTAGAAAACCACGTGACCTCTGTTCATGGCCAGCCATTTGCCCTCGGACTAATGCCACAAAAACAGTGGCAAATTACTGGGTTCTTCCCAGAATCATGAGGTCATGATCTCATAAGATGGTGTCATCTAGACTGTGAGCCATATTAGGGACACACTGAGCAACTGAGCAAAACACTGATGGGGTTTGGGACTTAAAGGAATACTTTTTGCTGACATGAAGGATTAGGAAAGTCTCTGCATATTGTCCTTCTGTGATATAAAGAAAACAAAATCCCCTTTTTATGTGGAGAGTCAGAGCTGTGCATTTTCATTTCCTCCCAAAGAAACAGGCTGGAGGTGAAATCAAATGAGATCCTGGATCGAAACTCAGTGTCTGCTTAACTGCTGCATTAGACACCAGCAAAAGCAGGAAACAAGCTCCTTCAGAGGGAAGATCTTCCCATTTCAAACCACAAGACTTCTGGCCATGACATCCCTTGGGGATGGCTGCTGGGGCAGGACTCTTTAACATCTTTGGTAATGACCTGGATGGTAGGACAGCCTGCTCTCAGGAGCTTCGCGGGTGATACCACACTGATAATGTGGCAGGGCAGGTCCAGAGGGACTTTGATAGGCTGGACAAAAGGGTTGACAGGGACCTCCTGCAGTTCAGTGGTGACAAGTGCTATGCCCAGCATCTCAGGCAGAAAAACCTGAGATTTAATACCAGCTGGGGGATCAACAGGCTACAGAGCGGCTTTGCGGAAAAATACCTGGGGTGGTCTCATTATTTTTTATTACTATCTCAAAGAGCAATCAGGCTGTGGGGAAGGTTTTTGGGAAGAGAGTCATGAGCAAAATTCTGGATTAACATTGCTTCATCCTACTGAGGCTGGTCTACATGAATCACAAAAGCTACAGTAAAATTTTCTAGGTTATTTCTAACCTAGCTAACTTGTCTCTAGCATCTCTATGTATTTTGGTTATTCACTTGAAATACATAAATTTATTGAATGGGTCGCTTTGGTTAGCTTCAAAAAATAATTCATGCCATGAGTGCTTACCAGAAGGTAACTGTCATTATAAACGTTTATCATCCCTGTTTTTCGTGTGTGTCTTGTATGACTCTTGCAGAGACTGAAGGAACTGAAACAGAGGGAGTTTGCTCGAAACGTAGCTTCTAAGTCACGAAAAGATGAAAGGAAACAGGAAAAAGCCCTTCAACGTTTGCACAAGCTAGCTGAGCTAAGGAAAGAGACAGCGTGGTAAGTGCATAGCTGCTGAAACATAAAAAAAATACTTTTAAAATAAGCCCACCACTGTTTGCTGGTGCTGTGGGATGTGGGGCTGTTGGAGTCCCTTGTCTGGAGCTCCCTGCCCCATTTTTATGGCATTTTGGAAGCAGTATGTGTACAGTAATTTGGTTCACACTATGTGCAGAAATTAATGTTTAACGTTGCTTTTTCAGTGGAGCTAAAACGACATCTATTTTTAGTTTAAAAAAAGATGTGTTTTATATATTTCATAAAACCAGGCACATTGGTTGAAAGCTGAGTGAACTAGGTCATGCATTTGCAGGATGACACTACTTCATTGATGAGGTGAGGAATACAGTCTGTCTTTCTAGGTTGTAACATATCTCTGTGATTTATTTTTCAAACTGCTTGCCTGGGAAAGCATCCAGAAATACAGTTTTAAATTTCAGTAACTGGGGTTTTTTATATTAAAAGGCAAGTGCTTCTTTTCCCCAGCTCAACAGAGTGTTTACCTCCCTCTGCAAAAGTGACTCCTTGCTAGTGATACATTTTAGTATTGCATCTAAGCATACTGTTGAAATTAATATTGAGCTTGCTAGTTGTGACTGTACTCTCACTTAAATATGACACAGTTATGACACTGACAAGCCACTGAAAATATATGTATCAGCTTTTCACAGTGGAATCTCAGGGGAAAAAAAGCAAAAAAGTAGATGCTCAAACACAAATGTTTTATCCAGCCTTTGTCTCACCAGATGAACTAACAGGGAAGTTCAACCAAATTGTAGCTCTTGTTCAGTAGTAGTCTCTTTCTCCATAGCTTGGATGGCGGGCAGCATGGTGAAACAAAGTCTGTCCAAGCAGTTGGATGGGACAAGAATGTTGTGAGGTCTGTTTGACATAAGCAACATGACACCCAATTTTAATTATTTTATCCTTTTATGATAACTCACGTAGAGACTCTTTCTTCTCCATCAGTGTTTTAACTGTCCAAATTTAATACGTGAGGATATTAGATAATACTGCCCCTAAGCGTACTCCAAAATCTGAATTTAGCATATTTCAGGAGAAAGAGGAACTTATTGTTTCCCTTTTTCCATGCTAGTGAAGCACAGATTTTGCGGGATTTTGTTGTTTCTGTTCGGTTTGGTTTTTTAAACATCCTTCTTCTAGTTCCTGAAGGAGAATTTATCTCTGAGCTTTATTTCTGTATTTAAGAATTGCTGTTTACTACCACTTTGCCTCCTTAGGGATGTGATACAGCCAGACACACAGGATTTTTTAAAATGGTATTTTCTAGTTTGGTTTTGTAGAAGCCACCATTTTATTCTGTTAAGAAAGGATTTGTGTGGGGTGTTTAATATATATTTAAATTTCTGAAGAACTGGACAAGGCAGGAATTCTCATGAGGAATTCCTTTCTCATAAAACTTCTACCTTACTTTCTAGACCCAATAGATTAAGTTTGTCAAAGTATCTCAGCACTTCTTGGGGTCCTAAATGACACTTGGAAGTTTTCCCAATGACCCATCATCTAGTATTGCTCTGCACTGTAACACAGAATAATTTGATTAAAACAACAACAAAAAAATTGTTTTAACATAGGTCCACTACTCTTAGGGCTGAGTAGTTCCTGTGGATCCTGGAAACTGGCAGCTTAAGCAGTTTTTGCTCTTCTTTTTGCTTCCTATTAAGTCAAATAGAACAGATGGGAAGAGGACATGAAATGAAGAACAGAAGTAGACAGTGATAAATTTTTTCTCAAGAGGGATGAATCACTTACTGCACTATTGTCAGCTGAAATACTCTCCCCAGTATTATTTTTCCATGAAGGAAATTGCTGAGATTGTGATGGTTCAGTCTGTGAACAAAAATAGGATGGGAGCTGCTGGATGATTGCCTGTGGGCACAGCAGCAGTCACTAGGATGGTGACTAAGAGGGAAGTGGTCTATGAGGCGCTCTCAGTTTTAATATATTTTGTAGCACAAAGGAATGTAAAACCTCTGCTATTTGTAGTAATACTGTTGTAACCATGATGGTCTACTGGGAGGAGAAGCAAGGTTTCTAGGGAGATATACAGTCTCTTATTAGGCCAGCCAGTATGTCTAGGAAAAGTAAACTACCTTGTAGGAATATTAGCCCTTCAGCTGGTAACTTCACATGAAGGAACTGGGGCACAATATTTACTCTTTTTTTTTTTTAATACTAGTCAACTGATCTTATTATAAGAGATGACTTTTTTCCATATTCTAAATCTACATATGCACAGATTCTTCCTTTTTCCGTAAAAAAAATCTCTTAGATGCCAGTGTAACACTATATTTCTGTCTGCAGTTCTCTGAAAGGTACTGACTCCCGAGTTTTGTTTTCCTTCCTAGTGCTCCTGGAAGCGGCCCTATGTTCAAATCCACTACAGTGACTGTGCGAGATCATTGCAATGGTATTCCACAAGGTGCTGCCATCGATTCTGCCAACAAACAGGATTTCAGCTGTACGTTAATGCACGATGCGCAGAATAGTAAAGACATTGCCTCTGTTATTTCTTCCGCTCCTGGAAATGCATGTAGTAATAAATCAGACACTAACAAATGTGGAGATCAGGTTCAAGGAGCTCAAGGACATAGAGTTGGGTTCTCTTTTGCTTTTCCTAAGAAAGCAGTGGTCAAACTCGAGTCTTCAGCTGCCGTCTTCTATGAATATAATGATGAAACATCTATGGAGCACGGATTTAGCAGAAGAAGTAGGTTTGTTCCAGGAGCATGTAACCTTCAGTCTCCTTCAGTGGCAGAAATAGTCCTTTGCCCTGAGGAGAAACATAACTGTTTTCACCCACTGGTGGAAAAAAGCACAGACACAGCAGAAGCTCCTGGAGCTCAGGAATCAAAAGAGCTGGCTAGTGAAGAAAGCAGCATGCTAGAGAGTCCCATATTAACTCCTGCTGTGTCCCATTCAAAGCAACTGGTATCCTCGGACATGGATGGCTATGGTATTGATGTAGGTGCAGCAGACTTACCGGACCAAACGCTGCCAGTGGTTGCAGACAGTGCCGAGGTCCTGCCCCTGGACTGCAGCGGTTACGAGCTGCAGGCAAACAGGGCCCTCGTGCAGGCAGTTGTGGAGGATTGTTTATCTCTGCAGGATGTTGCAGAGGAAGATGATAAAGACAGGAACAGTGATTCATCCACAACTCAAACTGAAGTAAAAAAGCTGGGGGCAGATGCATTAGCTCCATCACCATCTAAAGAAGGTAGTAGTGGAGTCCCACAAAGCAAACCGGACATGCGCAAGAGACCTTGTGAACCCTTTGTTCCTGTTCTTAGCAAACATGGATCAAATATTCTTCAGTGGCCATCAGAAATGTTAATTTACACAAGTACAGACCCATCGATTTCTTATAGCTGTAATCCTTTATATTTTGATTTCAAGTCATCAAGAGCAAGTGACAGCCAAGAAAAACCCAAGCATCAGCCAAACATACCTCATTTGCACCACAAAACTGAATCCAACTGTAGCTTAGTTTCAGATTTTACAAATAAACCTACTTCAGAGTGTGGCGATTATGAAACAGAAATGAGTAAAAATGTGTGCAACTATACAATACCCCTTATAAGTGAAGTTTCCCTCATCAGAAATTGTGATCTTGAAAAAAATCAAAATAAAGTGTCCTTGGATGAGTCATTCAGGATTAGAAAAATAGAAAAGTATCCCATTTCTAAAAATCACTTGCAACAAAACACTGTGATAGATGAGAAATGTAACAAAGTCTGGATCAAAGAAAGCCATGAAAAATGGCTTCACAAAAGTAGAAAACGGAAAAGGAGAAAAAAATTATGTCATTGTCATCATCATGACTGTGGGGACACAACAGCAGCAGAAATGGAGATGTTCTCAGTGACTGAAAAAGAAATTAGTTACAGAGATGAAAATAAACATCAGCACTTCCAAAATAATCCAGAGAAGCGCAGACATGATGTGGGGAATATCTGGCTAGCTACAGGTGAGATACAGCAGACGCATCAAAAACTTGGCATTGAAAATGGTCATAAGAGAGGCATGTCTGTGTCAGATCATGTACGTGGGGACGCAGGCTGGTGTGACGTTTGGAGTGCAAAAAATAGTGGCCAACACCATGGTTGTAAACGACTGCACAGAAAGAGCAAAGCAAGCTCGCAGAGACAGGCAAAGCAGCTGGCTCCGAGTTCCAGGAGGCATAGCTTAAGGTACTCAAAAACATGTTGCAGCTGGAAAGTCAGGAGGTCAAGCTGTAGCCCAGAGCATAAATGTTTAGAACACTGCTGTGAGGAGAAGAGTCTGAGTCAAAACCAGTCCATAAAGAGAAGTTACAACGTTCTGACAGAGGAACCTGAAAAATCCCACCGCAAGCGGAGACAGCATACCTATTCCTCTTCATCAGATGAAAGCTCATACGGACAGACTTTATCAGCAGAGGAATATTTAAGGCAAGCACGTACTTTAAGTACACATCACAAGGCAAAAGGGAAACGCAGGAGAAGGAAAACTAGAATCCATCGCGTGTGCCTTGACAGGAACGCAAGAAGTGAGACCTCCAGACCTTCCAAAGAAAATTCTGCAAATTCTACGTTAATTGTTTTGGGGGACTTCTTGACTCAAGACAGTCTAGAGGAAACCAACGTGGATCCCAAAGCTGATCATGCAAAAGATATGGATGAAACAATGCAGCTAGAGGAAAGCAAGTCATCTCTAGAAACTGATAGTTCACACGTGCTGGAAAATGATAAACTGATGGTGTGCGCAGCAATGGAGAGCTCTCCAAGTACATTTTCTGGCATTGTTGCAGGTTCTGCTGCTTCTGTTCCTGAGCACAGTGCTCTAGCAGCTACCGGCACGCAGGATGTTCCACAAGATGAAAAGAAAAAAGAAAATGTCAACAGTCGTGAAAATCAAGCTTGTTACAAAGTTCCCCTCCCCAACAGACATTCAGAACAAGCTCCTCCTAAATCCTATCTTTGCCATTATGAATTGGCTGAGTCTCTACCACATGAGAAAATAAATGAAGTGGCCAGTGAATGGGTACAGTGTAACCCTGGGATATTTAGCAGCCCACCACCCTTGCCATTCAAAGAAGCACATGTAAACAGTCATACCTTTTTAACTACCGAGCAGTTAATAGCTCCCTTCACCCTGCCCGATCAGACATTGATATTCCCTCCAGAGAACCACGAAAAATTCAAAGATCTCCCATCTGAGGCCTATCAGCATATAATGCCACAAAACATGCTGGCCAACAAAGTGAAGTTCACCTTCCCTCCCCCGGCGATCCAGCCCCCAAATTCCCCGCTACAGCCCTTACCCTTGCAGCTGCCGCTGTGTTCTACCTCTGTTACCACCATCCATCACACCATCCTACAGCAGCACGCCACCGCTGCTGCCAGTACGTTGAAGGTTCTTCAGCCCCACCAGCAGTTCCTCTCGCAGGTCCCGGCTCTTTCCAGAACGTCTTTACCTCATCTACCAGTCGGACCAAGGCTTTGCCCGGGGGGCCACACAGCTTTTGTCACCCCACCACATTTGCCACTGCTGCCGCCCTCGGTCCTGCACCCAACCCAGCTGGCGTTTCCCCCGCTGCCACACACCGTCTTCCCATCCCTGCTGTCCCCACACCCAGCTGTCATCCCCCTGCAGCCCCTGTTTTAGGACAGGTTCTCGGCGAGCGGGGGCGGGAGGGTGGGAAAGGAGCCTTCAGCTCAGCGGTCCTGCTGTTTCTACAGTCCCCATGGCTTTGCAAAATGGTTCTGTGAAATAAACTGGTTAAAATTCCTCCTTCCTTGGGAAGCATTTACTGTAAGTATAATGATGCAAACGTTCATGTAAAGTTCAGACCTATACTATAACTAAAGCACTGAATAATCTGATACTAATATGAACTCTATATATAAGTGAAAATCATGTCTTGGAATATGTATAATGTATATAAAATATATTTATAGTTCTATAACTTATGTTGTAAAGTATTCACCTTTTGGTTTTTATCTTTGTGTATTTGCACCTATTTAATGTTTAGAGAAAGCTGATGCACTATGTTTTGTACTATGTTCTCTGAAACTGTAAATCTAGTGACAAACTATCTCTTGCAATAAATTTTTGTTAACTACTTAAGTATATCAAAAATCTTTCATTATAAGCCTCATGGATGTTGTTCTTCCATGTTCTTCTGCAGCTGAATAGCATCCTCTACCCCTCCTGTGTTGGGATAATCGGGTTTCCTATAGATCAGTGATTTATCAGGGAGGCTGAGAGGCTAATATCTTGAGGGCAACTGTCTTACTGAGCAAGAGAGAAAGGGTAATAGATCTGTTTGTGTTAACGGTTTGTCAACATGACAAATTTTGCCTACTTGTAGTGTGTGCACAAACTGCTGACTGTTGGGAGCTAGTCCCCTTTATACTAAACCACAAAAAGGCGATGTAACAAAAATAACATCAGCGGTAGAGCGGGAAAGAAAGGAAGATATCAATGGCAGTTTGACTTCAAGGGAATATTGCTCATAGCGGAAAGGTAGAGCATAGTGAGGGTCTTGGCTCCACCAAGCATACTTTGCCTGATTGCACACAGCCCTCGGGGGTGTTGGGAGGGACAGATCTGTTGGAGTGAGATCCTTGCTGCCTGTGCAGTTGTATGAAGATAGCAAGAACACATGAGCATGAAGGGGAGGTCAGGAAGAGCCTTGCATGGGGAACCCACCAGGGTTTGATACAAATTCTTACCTCACTTCACCCTCCTTCTTTCCTGCAGCATTTTGGTAAAGAAGCAGAATAGCATAGAATAGAGATTGATTAAAATAATAATATACTGCCATTATTTCTAACTGTATTTCAGAGACTTCTTCCTACCTCTGCAACCTTCCTGTTGCTGTCAAACCTCACCCAGCTTTAGCCAGTGAAATCTTCTCCTTTGTTTTAGTATGAGATATATCAGGCCCACACCTGTGATGGTCCAGGATAAAATCAGAAGTCATTCTGAGATAGAGACATCTCTTTGAGTTAAAATGAAGTGTTATCATGTAAGTGAAGCTAAGGATTTGCAGCATGACCATTAGCGCTAGAAGTAGGCCCGCTGTAATAAAAGGTAGGTGATAGCTCTCCAATTAATTACTTCTTTTCACCTTTTTATATAGTATAATAAAATTATATACAGTTGAACTGAAAGAATAGTAATTTTGAAATATTATTAATATACATTGCATATTAATAGCTACAGACACTAACCATTTGAAAAGTAATACTATATCCTAAAACATATATATCTGGATATTATTTTCTGCATCTATAGCATTAGAACTTAACCTGTATCAATATTGCAAGTTTTAGTACAGTACTACATTAAAACTATAGCAAACAACATCTTGCCACTATGATTACAGTGTCAGCTACTCAAGGGATGTGAGTTTTCCATGTCGTGCAGTTACAAAGGGCTAAACTATGTTAATAAGCAAAAAGTTGATAAGAAGGAGCAGGTGAGCAGTCAGGTTCTGGAGAGCGGCTCGGATTCCCTGCCTGAGGCTGTGGCACGGAGCAGGGTGTTGCTGAGCATCTACCCCTGTAATGCCATAAAGAAGGTATATTTTCTGTAGTTGTAATTTCAGGTGAATGCCCATTTCTGTTTACCTGGTACCTGAAAAATATAGCATATAAGTGACTTTATACTCCTTTATTTCAAGCGTATGCCTACCTAATCTGTATGTCTCCACTACCTCCTGTAATATGCAGGTGCCAAGCAGGCGCTAAGCACGGGAGTGTCTATTTGAAGCTGGGAGGTGCGTGCTAGCTGCTTCGTCTCCTGCCTTAGCTGACTTGTGCTGGCTTTTGTATTTCTGCCATCCTCTGTGGTGGTCAGCGCAGATGGTCCACTGGGTTCTGATGTCTTATCAAGGACAAAAATCCATCTAATTATAATGCAGTACACTTGAAAAAAAGAAACTACATAGGCAAATTATGATTGGACGTTAGCATATCTATACATTTTTATCTGGCAGGAGATTAAAAATCACCAATTTCAAATTTTCAGTTGCAATTTTGAAAAAATTGAAAAATCCTATCTATTAACTTAGAAGTCCACATTTTTTTCAACAAGATGTTCTAAGAGCTTTGAATTTTAGGTTTTTTATTACAATTTAAATTCATTTTTTCTATTTTAAGTTGTTAAACAGTTTTAAGACATTGCACAATTATTTATTATTTACTGTAATTGCTTTTCAATAGTGTATAAACTACTTACAATAAAAGACTAATAACCATCAAATGTAATAATTTTCTAATATGGTATTGCCTTTAGTGCTAGAACTGTTTGTATATGTGACTTCATATGTAAAAGCAAAACCAATATAAAAATAAATCACAAGTCAAGTTTAAAATTGAACACACTAAATTAAATGACCTAATAAAATACTCTTTTGAGTTTCTGTTTTATTATTAAATATATAACTTCTAGTAAGTTACTTAAGGGTAGTTCTTCTTTTTCATGTTTTATCTGGTATTTTAGATTAAATGTGTATTTTTATTCCGTAACTTGGTAGTCTAATTTATAAGTAAAAACTACTGCAAATGCCAAATAATTGAATTTCTGTAATTCTAAATAAATTCCACCAAATTTGTTAATTCTAATTAATTTTCTTTTGAATTTTCAAATTTACACAGATCTAGTGTGTCTA
Source organism: Haliaeetus leucocephalus (assembly GCF_000737465.1). Taxonomy (NCBI): domain Eukaryota; kingdom Metazoa; phylum Chordata; class Aves; order Accipitriformes; family Accipitridae; genus Haliaeetus; species Haliaeetus leucocephalus. The sequence goes on along the minus strand of NW_010973316.1, from coordinate 1,757,718 downwards.
TGCTCCTGGCGAGTTTGCCAATTTTTAGAATTATTGGACTGTCTTCCTAGTGTAAACAGTAAAAGTGATACACCTGAATTGCAAGAATTAAGCCTTCAGACCTACACCTAAATGAGGTTATAGATTTTGTTAAGTGATCTCCCAGAACAGCTCTACAGAGAAATATCTGAAAAGTTAATCTGTTCCACTGAGATGAGAAGATTATCTTTTTTTTTTGGTCCTTGGAAAGTTGCGATCTGTCCAGACTATGACCTTCTTGGGGACGTACCATTTCTCAGGTAACGTGAGCCATAGAGTAATGGTCTAGGGGAGCTTTCGGGTATTAAGGAACATAATCATCTCGTGTTCTTATGGGCAGTTTGGAGTAAATGGACTCTTGTCTGTAAGTACATAGAATTTTTCAAATGCTACCAATGTATGCAAAGAATCAAATTGTTTATTTGGTTTCCTTCACAAACTAGAAGCTATGCAAGCTTTTGATTGCTGGGAAGAAATCACCAGATTTCAGATTCTAGAGGAGTGAGCGATGGGTAGTCACGGAGAAACTGCTGATAGCAAACATTGGTGAATGAAACACCTTTTACAGAGTATTATTGAGTGAGAATGTTTTTATCATTTGCTGTAATCATACAACGAAATCATTATGAAGCAACGTCTTCCTTACTTGCAGTGTTAACTTTTTATTAGCTCATAAACGTTTTACACTTGTAAAAAAGTCATTTGGATATGGTATTCAACCTAAGCTTTAAAAGACCATTGGGACATCCGTTTCTCTTTAATATATTACTATACATGATAATATGCTTCTTATACAACATGACTATGATTTTTCTGTCAAGTTCATTTTCTATAATTGTGCATTTTTCTCAAAATACATGTTTTGCGTTATGATAATATTTACTTGATAACACTGCATTTAAAATACAACTTTAGGCATATTTGGCCAGACTCTTAATTGGTGTAAATCAACGTACAACTTCTGACTTCAGTGGAATTTCATTGATTTATACCAACGAAAAATTGGTCATGTTGCAATGTTAAGGATTTTGTTGACTTTCCCAGATTAAGGCAATACGTTATGACCATGTGAATGTATTTTGGAGACAGTTATTTGTTTGTAACTAAGGTGGTAAATTTTAATCTACTGGGTATTTTACTGTGGTGCTCATAGTCTACCTGTTCTAAACTCCATACATTCATTTTCTGATTTCCACTACTGTACATTGCCTAAAGACTTGTATATATGTAGCAGTACACGTATGTATGCAATATGCCTACCAGCTGTAAAATTTTACAAAGCTATATTAACTCTCTTTATTGAAAGTAAAGACTTTTTTACTGTATAAAGATCATTTGCTATTTTTAAATTAACATGGCTTACTGTCTAAATGTGTATGTTATTTTATAGATCACTCTGGTTTAATGTTTGCAGCAGGCATGGTTTTGTATATTATTTTATGTCCTTCTCCCTTTTACTCCAGGAACACTATAAAGTTTTCTCTTTTTCTGTTTGTCTGTGAGTAAGATTATCAGTTTATTGGAATTTATATATTTATGAATATGAAGCAGGTTTTTTTATTACTTCTAACTGCAAAAATCAGTGTACTGACTTCAAGAATTATAAGACATCTTATTTTTGCTTCAAGCTTCTGTTTTATTTTATGGATTTTATAAAAAGTTGGGAGAATTTCTACCCTGAGGCTGAATTTTGACCCGTTGGTAAAATTCTGAAACCAATGAAGTCTAAGGAAGCTTGGCCATTAATATTACTGAGGATTTATTTTGACCTGGGGCATTAGGGCTCTTTATTTATTAAAATTCCCTAATACTTGCTGCTTTCAGTTGAATAATAATTTCAAAAGGTATGATGAGGAGCACAATCCAGAAAAGTTAATCCATTTTAAATCAGTCTTTTACCTTTGTTGTAAGGCTATTCATGTAATTAGTGACCACAAATGTCTATCTTTAAAATTTCTATTCTCTATCATTAGTGCTTTGAAACATGTACATGCACCTTCTATTCTGATACCAAAGAAAAAAACAGTTAATGAAAATGTTGGGTTTTCTACCTGTAAAGGCTCATTTAGAGGTTTTTGTAAGTAGAACTATATTCATACAATGTTTAGGTAAAATAATGTATCAGTAGTCTTTATTTTTGCTGGCATAAGATCAAAATGTGGAAATCCGTGTAGAGAGGAACATAGTAATAAGTAAGCTTCTAATGTGAATCCATGATGGATATAGTATTACTTATGTGAATTAAAGAAGGTTACTGTTAAATCAGCAGTACTGTTTGTTTGCTATGAATGAGATTTTTAAAGAGAAATTATTTTCTTTTTTTTTTCCTCAAAAGAAGCAGCAAACAGGAAAATACTTTTGAAAATATATACTTTTAAATCAACTGTAGGTAGTACCTGTGTACCTTTCTCACAGATGAGAAACAGCAAGTATTGCACATTCAAAATCCTGCATGTAACAAAGAAACATCTTGCATTTCTAGTGCAGTCTTATCTTGATTTAGTCTGGTGAAATCTGGAGGAATAATTAGGCTAAAATGTAGGAAGTTCCAATTCAAAAGGTCAAGATCCTCTTTTTATATTGTAAGAAATGAAACGGTGATCCATTTAAATTAGTATATTTGCACTACTGTGAATATAGATAAAGTGAAGCCCGGCTCAGGTCCAAATTTTTTCCTGCAATGTAACTCAGATTTAACAGCCTAGGTAATTTGACCCAAAACCTTCTTGCATGTAACAGACTCTCATATATGGCTTTTATGTCACTGGAGTGCTGGCAAAAATAACAGTAAAATCCAGTCTCTTCTCTCATGTTAGTAATGCCTGTTGAACTAAAGAGGAGACAATCGCTCTACGACATCTGAAAGGAGCAGACCTGAATCTGCCAATGCCTAAATAATACTCCTGGAATTGTAATTGGAAATAGAAGCTTACTTGAATTTTAGTGTTTATACATATACAGGTGTGCATATGTGTGTTGGCATGCACCTACCAGGTTACTGGTTCAGGATTGTTTTTTCCTAGATGTAATTTTGCACCTGAAATTCAGTAATGGTAAGAACAGCTTGTTTGAAATGTATATAGTGGCTGAGAAGAAACCATTGAAGGGAGGAGTCTTAACACAGAATAATAAGGGAAAAAAAAGTGATTATTGTAAAATAAACCCATCTTTTTGTCTCTAGGGTGGAGGGAAGTTGCTTCGAGTTACTTCACCTGCTTTTTATTGGCCAGCTGTATTTTGTATCTTTTTACTACTTCAATTACCAGTGCTGTTTTCCTCAGTGCGCCTTTCGTTAGCTGGTCTGTCAATCCATCGCTGTCAAAAAAAGACAGGATAGCAAGAGAAGTCTGTATGCAATTTGCTCTTAATAAAGTCCCTTTTCTCTCTGGAGAAATTATTCACTAGAGTGAACCTTCAGTGTGCAAAATAATAAGCACGTTGTGCTCTCTTGCACCGCCTGCAGCTGCACTGTTTGCTTGCCTTGTGTTAATCTATCATTCTCCAGAAGCAGAAGAAATAAAAAGGAAAATCTTTTCTTCTAGCACCACCAGTTTACCCAGAACTGGGTGCAGAGGAACTTAACCACGAGGCTTAACCACGTTCTTCCCAGCAGAAGTGTTATTGTAAGTGGAAAGAGTGTCACAATTACTCTGGGCACTTATTTTTCAGTTCTTACCTACTTCAAAATGAATTACAGCCAGTCTAAAAGAAACAAGTAGAAACACTAGGGCAAAGTGGTTTAAGTGAATGAGGCATTTAAAAAACTGAGGTGCTTTACTGTCTGATTAGATGCCCATCAACTCTAGACCTACTGAGTTCTCTGCATTGCAGACTTTTGACAGTGAGAACTCTCATAAGAAAATGGCCAGTGATTGGGCAGGCAAGGAAGTGAAATACGCTTCACTCCTAAGGAAGGTTATCATTTTATGCCCATTTGGCTATAGATAGTTTGGCAGAACAGGGTGGAGGACCTTCCTTTTGTTCTGTTGCTGGTAGTCCAGTTTCTGCATGGGGAGGTACAAGGTCAGCAGTAGTATATGGGAGCACGTATGACCCGTAGGGTGCAGCTGCATTCCTTCTGCGTGTGCCCACCAGCTGTCTGCCAGCTCCATGTTTAGTTAGCGGAAAGACGCGGGTCACTGACTAGGTTGCCTCGGGTCTGTTGGGTGTAGGCGCAGTTGCCCGCCCGTGGCAGAGGTCAGTCAGGACTCTGTTCTTGTGGTGGGACTAGGTCTGCCTTGGAGCTGTAAGAGGAAGCCTCATCTAGGATGTAGGGTATTTTGTGGTTTATTTTCCACAAAACGATGTGGGCAATAAATGTGTTACTGCTTAATAAAAAAGGCAAAACACTATTCAGGGTGTAAAAAGCAGAGTAAATAGAAGCTAAGTGTTGCGATGAGATAAAGAATGTCAATTACAAAGCTATCAGGAGGGAATTCTCAAAGGTAACAAAATTGATAATGAAGAATAAAAGCAACAATAATAACACTTTACATGCAATATAAAGTATCTTTAGAGACATAGTATCTATGTAAACCAGTCCTCTGAGTTACCAGTCCAGTACTGGGAGTGTGGCTGTATTCTGGGCAGCAGGTTATTGAGGGAGGCAATGCTGTATGGGATGTGGAGCGGTATGCAGAGGGGTAGCAGTAATTGCTGCTCTGAAGAATGTCTTGAAGGACAATAGGAAGCGGTTTTATGGGAAAACATGCAGGTTTGGAGGAAAAGAAAAGGAGGCGGTGGGGGGGGGGGGGGGTTGAACCTGACAGTATTCATTGAGCTGGACGGAAACACAAAGAGATACAAGGGAAGCCAGGTGGGAGGGGGCACTGCCACAAGGGTTTTTAAAGAGAGCTTTAATAAACTCTTATCTGAGCCTGCAGAGAGAGTGATAATTACTCTCTAGAACCCCCTTACCTCCTTTTATTCAGTTGTCCTTGGGGTTACTTTTACTTTTTAACCCCTGGATACCAAGCAATGGGATTTCCTGACGCAGCATTGTGTGGCATTAGCATGAGCGGTGGGATGTATGAATCCTGCAGTAGCACAGGGACTAATTACCTGGAAAGGTTGAAGGAGCAAACACCTATTGGAGTGCTTTTCACAGAGAGCAAAGTTGCACAGAAACATGAAAGGAGACCACTGCAGCTGCATGTCTAAGAGGTTTTATTTGAGATTTGAATGTTTTAGACTCTCTCTGCTGCTGTGTCACAGTGTGATGTACGGTATCAAAGCTGCTTCTTCCCATCGTTTTTCATTATCACGCAGGATTATGAAGCTTAACATAGCTGATAGATGTGATTTGGCACATAACAAGCAGATGCATCAGCAGGAACATCTAAATGTGACACAATTTTCTCAAATGCTGCCTTTACAAAAATATCCTTCTTTGTAAGATATTTTTAAATAAAAAATAAATTTTTGATGACAGTGCTGAGACCCCTTTCCAGGGAGCGTTCATATTTGGGGAGCTATCAGCTGGCTTACAACATTACCTTACAGTGGGAAGAAGTAGTGGAGGATTAGGCAGATATTGCCAACCAGAGAATTTTCTTCTGAAACATTTTATATAATTTTAGCAACAGGAAAGCAAAATCCTAGTGGTCATCAGGGATTCCTTGTCTGTGACCATTCAGCAGACAGCTGTCTGAAATTCAGTGGCCTTGTAGATGGAGAAAGCTCCACAGAATAACTGGCAAGCTTTTTCATCTTTTAAATCCATAATGCATGTATATACATATTGTTAATAATTCATACTAATGGAGAGCTCTTGCCCAAGAGCACATTCCCCTATCACAGAAAATAAATTGTTTAATGATGTCTAGGATAGAAATCAGAGGCTGGCTTTAAATCCAGCTATTATAGAACAGTACTAGACATGCAGTGCACACTTCCATAAACAAATAAATTCATTACAGTTTAATAAAAGTGGAAATAAAAAATGTAAGGTAATTTAAATAATGTGCAAAATAGAGTCATATTTTATCCTAAAGCCATAATGCCAAGTACTCACATTATCAGGACCTCTTGAGAGTCTTCAAGGCTGGCCCTAGTGCAGGTAAGCAGTAAGGTTGAACTTTAATGTTATCATCCTGGCCTAAATTTATAGGGAGGCAAAGTCCAGTTTTGCAGTGGTAGCTGTCTGAGCCTGGGTGTTAGATGGAAAAGAGTTTGGGATTGCTCAGTGAGGTGCTGGGTCACTCAGTAGGTTTAGGTGACAGGACGGGATGGAGCGTGGCTTCAGAGATTTGAGAGCAGAGGAAAGGATCCGCAGAGTGTCACCACCATTGAGGAAAACCAGGGTTTGGAGATGTTAGTGGTGCACTGCAGAGGTGGGAAAAATGGTGAGGAATGGAAATGGGACCGTATAGCCTCAACCTTCAGTAGTCTTGCAGAGAAATATTGCAAATTGTCTGTACCTTCTGAGTGTTAGCAGCTTATTTTCATGTTTTTAAATAAAATACAGATTGGGATTTCTTTCTTCCTTAGAAATGGGTAATAATGGAAGACTCAATAGTGACTGAAATTTGTGTTTCAAACCCCAGCAATTGAAATCTTCCTCACAACAGTGAGAGCTCACTCAGCTGGGTAGTGCCATGTCCTACTGGTGTTCTCCCAGCAAGCACTCCTCTGCAGCGGGTTGCTTCTGGTCATCAGAAATGAACTTACCAAGGTACAAGGTGACCCAAGATGCTCGCGTTTGACATATATTCTCTTTTTCATATAGTTTCATGTATCTACAATACATGCAGACCATTTCACTTCAGCATTGTGTCAGGCTATTTTTCATCATGGTTTAGTTATAAGTATTTGTGTTTGCTCTGTGATAATTCAGCTTCAAATAATTTTTGCTTGTCCTATGAAATAATTACTCCTTTTCCTTCCACAGAATTGTTAGATGCATCTTACCCTAGAACTGAATTAATGATTCCTGTAAGTGACGTGCAGCTCTCTTACTATGTGATAACAACTACATGAGAGTAGGATAGGGGCCTTTGGCTTTTCAATATTCTATTAAAGGAGTAATAAGTAGGTGCTATTTTAACTTGAAATCTGCATATCCTCCCTCACTCACAACATCTTTATCTGGCTGAGCTGCTCTGAATATATATTTGTAGCCTGAACTAGTCTGTGTCAGTAAGTTTTTGGTTCTATGAAGATTTAGCTCGGAAATCTCGAGCCAAGGTCTGGATTTTGAATTTGGGTTATTCACAGCAAACTTGAACTGGGCCTACGTTTGACAGCTTTGTGGGTCTGGTGGGAATTTCTGAAGCCATTAAATGGTTCTGGATGCTCTTTTTGAGTCTGTATAAGAACCGTTTCGAATTTTCTGTTTCCACAAACCTGTCACACTGATAATCAGCCCCACGGACTCAGCCACCTCCTTGGAGTTTTAGCATACCAAGCATACCATTGTTGTGTACTAACAACCATAAATGAGATGTCATCCAATTATTTTCCTGGAAAATCTCACTATACCAAATTTTGCCTAGAGTAACTGAATTTGGTCATTTAAAAAATGCTAGCTATATTGGTTTTACTTTTAAGCCTATGCAATAATTTGCACATTCATTCTTCTTTTGCAAGCAGGGAAAATTTTGAGAGCTGGCTTTCTCTTGCTGTTTGTCACAAGGAACTGATTTTATATTCAATAATATTTTTTTTCTTTCAAGTCATCCAGAAATTTTAATATACTTGTTCTGTTATGCAATAAGAGAATGACTATTTATCCCAAGAGACATTTTTTCAGGCAAAAAAACCCCACCTTTGCTTCTTTGAAGGTTTAAACACAATTCCTGCTTCCTCTCAACTCTGCGTCTTGTGATGCTCCTTGTCAGATTAGTGTGTTTAAAAGCTGTCAGTCGGTACCTGAGCTGTCAAAAGGGAAGATTAAAAACACACCTTTCTTTCTGGGGATTCATTTTGCATTGCAAAACACAGAGGAAGTGAAAGAAAACCTTTCCTGCTTACCGTTGGTATACATCTGAGGCTTGCTGTATGTAGCATTCGGATTACATTTTGGGGTTAGGAAGGAATTTCTGTTACTGTCAGACCGCCCTGGATATTCACACTAGAACATATGCAGGATCCTGAAATGGTTGTTATATTGTGAGGAGCAGAATGTACTTGAAGACAGAAATGAAGGGTAATAGATTTGATTTTTATCTCCCTCACAAACATGGTATGTGACTTAGGACAGAAATAATTTCTCTCTGCTTCCTTTAGGAGACTGCAACACTTGCAGTCACCTTCTAATATAGTTGGATACACTTATCTTCCAATACAGTTGATCAGTAGATGAAATATGTTTTATTAACTTCTAAGTTTCATGAAGTTTTCAGCTAGGAAAAGAGAAAGATACAATATTTTTAATACTAACAAATTCACTCTATTTATTTCAGAAATTATTTCAGAAAAATTTATGACATAAATCCTTAGTGTATTTTTTACACAAATTGACATAACTTCTGAAAGAAATACAGAGAATACCCCTTGCAACTGAAGCAACAGGGAGGCATTCAGCAGCAGCTCCACTTGGTCCCAGATTCTAGTGAGACCATAAACGCTGGCCAAGGTCCATAAACATTGCAGAAGTGTGGAGTGACAATGCTCACCAGCACCACTAATCCAACTTTAAATCAATTTTTCAGAACCTGGGTCCTAGTCTCTGCTCAGTCTGACTAATAAAGTGCATAGAAAGGAAGTGATGCACATGATAAAGCACTCCTCATTTCATGGGACTTGAGGAATGATCAAGGACCATATATTTCTCTAGTGTTTCACTTAGTGTTTAAATGATTCAGCCATCGTTTTGGCTATGCACTGATTCTAGAAGGTGCTTGATTTTGATCTAATACGTATTCTGAAGACATTTAAGACCATTTTTTACAGTTTTTTAAAGTAAGAGCCCGTTCCACTCTCACTAACTGTAAATAACTCTTTTCTGTATATGGATATCTCACTATATCTTATGGTCAGTTTTTTTCTAAATGGAGCAAGAAAAACTGATGTGGGAAGACAACCTGGAAAAAATAATAAAAGCCAACAACAACAACAACAGCTCCCTATGCACATGTGATGGGTAAGTATATTTTAATGAGAAAACCTGCAAAATCCAGCTCTTAAATTATGTCTGGGCTTCCTTAGTAGAAATTACAAAATATGACAAGTTGTCCATTCATCCCAAATTCTATTTAGCAAGACAATAAGAAAAAAAAACAACCGAGAGACTGCCTTGCAGTTAATAGACTGGCAGAATTCAGAAGCAGAACATTTTCTTTCAATGGGATATAAAGAAATAAACAGGCTTGCAAATGTTTCTGGATGCTTGAATCAGTAGAGGGCTGAAGTCAGGAACTGATCGTTCATTTTCAGTCTGTGGTTTTGTAGGTGCAGTGTAGGAAAGGACAGGCTGACAACTGATTTGCAGAGATGTGTTGGATTTTTGCTGCTGAACAGGCAATATATGTATCGGACACATCTGATCTTATAAAAAAATCAGTTACTCATTTTTGGTATGTCACACAACTTCTTTTTTTTCTCAAATTGTTGTTTGGTCTAGTACAAAGAAAGTAAGTAATTACACATTTTTGAAGAAATCTTTCTTTTTACAGTGAGCGTGATGACCAGTGACTTTCTATGTATATGCAATAGGTCATTGCTGTGTAGAAATTTCTTTCCGATGGAAAAATGACAACCAAAACTGTAAATGCATTTGTATCAGGTCATATTGTAAGAATGTGAAAGTGTGTTCATTTATGCGATACATAATTTCACTTCATCTTGCTGTCCCAGGTAGGTGCTGTGTGATAGGATGGAGTGCACGTGGTTACCATAGGAATGGTACATACAAGGAAGCTTCTAAATAGAAAGTAGTACATTTGAGTTTAACTAAATATCTTTTGATGTCACTACCTAATTACTTTCATGTACAATATTTAAAAGGCAGATATTTCGAAATAAGCTTTATCCAGAAAAGTTGTAAAACCCTTTAATATCTACCTTGAGAAAAGACAAGTATTTTCTAGCCATGTGTAAATGTGTAGCTCAGAGGTGATATGCATCATTATCTTTCTGCTACAACTTGCTCTTACAGGATATTTACAGCTTCTTGTCAGCTTGTGCATGCTACATAGTTGATGAGATCTGAACAGGCTTTTTATGCCCATTGCCTTCTACTCTTCATCAGTTCTGCTCTGTCGTGATTAATGTTTTCCCTTGCAGCAACCTTAATTGTTTTTTGAGGGTTAGAAGAGTGATCATAGTCACAGCTGTTGTGAATTTAATTCTGATCTGCAAAGAGACTACACTATAAGCAAACATTTTCATTTTGAATGCTTTAATCAATGATTTTCAATTACAAATAGAGAGCCCACTAGCTGGAAACATTACTTACTGGAGGGTAGATCCTACACCTATTAGTTATCCACATTGCCTGTTATTCAGACGTTCACAGTTGAAAGTGTGAGCTCCAGAAATAAAGGATGTGGTACCTACAACAATATCAAAAAACATTTCAAGTGCGTGATCTCTAATGAGTGGGTACTGATAAAAAAAGCAGGGTAGGTGGCCATGTTCTCTTGAAATGGCATTCAGTCTGCGCATGGAGTGGATAGTCTCATTTCTTAGTTGCACTTTTGTTTTCTAGATCCTTGCTGATGCTTGCTCGAATTTAAGTTTCATGTACTGCAGAGGTGTATTTCTACAGTAACATGCTGTTTGTATCTTGCGTGTTGTTTGAGCTTTTTTGTTCTTTCTGCCTCCACTTACAGTAGTGTGCAATTCTTTCATGCCTGCATCCTGGCAATGCAATGGGGAAACCACCAGGCAGCTTATGAGGCAAAATCCCATCCCATTAAAAAATACGTAGCCAGGAGCATAACTTCATTTGAATGGCTTCACTTAAATTCAGCCTCACATTGTGAATTTCATAGTACAAAGACAACACCAGCAGTAGAATAAAGATGAAAAACTCCCAGTTGAAATAACGCCCAGAAATTGCATTCACTCTGTGCCAAAGGCCTGTGCATGGCTGAAGTCTAACAATGCTCTGTACCGAGTGAATTTAGGTAAGTACACTTTACATAGGAGTAAAGAACATTTTAGGTACCATTTCTTGCATTTCCTCCTAGCTATTTGGGGTTACAGTGTAGTAATTCTGTTCTCTGTAAGTAGCACATTCCTTCATAAATTGTCTCATGAACTCAGCAAGACAGCTTTTGGATTTTAGTGGCATTCACTATAAATACGTCCAGTGATGGGCATCTGTAGTAAATGGCTTATGGTTTACATATCAATCAGGACTGTAAAGCAAATTACTGGCACTTCCTTCTAGATATCTGGTGACCTATATGACAGGGCTTTATCTACTATTTGACTTATGTGGTGATAATGGAATGTTAAATGAGATAAAATATGTGTATGGGTTTGTATTTAGATACACATTGTTACATAAATTTCAATCAACGGATCATCATTAAAAAAAACCCCAAATGATTAAAAGTTTCAGCTAAAAGCAGCACACCTGCCTGAAAAGAATACATATATATTAAATACCTCTAAAGCAAATTGCATATATATGCCTGACTTGTTTCCTAATATAATGGTATTCAAAGTAGTGTAATATTTCGTTTTCCAGTAATGAAGAATAACAGAACTAACCATGATGACTGATTTCATGCAGTTATGCTTATGTCCCACCTTCTTCTACATTATTTGAATGGAGTAACTTGCTACTAAGGCCTCAGAGAAAAACCTCTTTGTTGGTTGAAAAGCCAGGTCGTAAAATATATTATGATATGAATTGTAATGTACTGTAGCTAATACTGGTTTAGTTTAAAACTGTTTAAATTCGTGATAAAATAGTTCTGGTGGATTTTGGAATATATTAGAAACATTGGTAAATATTTCATATGTATTTCTTATAATTAAGTATCAGGTGATGAATATCAATGAATCAATGAGTGTTTTTCAACACAAACATTCCAAAACCTGTGAGAAAAGCCAGACTGCTCTGATGTTGCCTTTACCTTTGGTGTGATGTGAAACCATTGCTCAATAATGTAAAGAAACATTGCTCAACAGTGCAGGATGATATAATTTAAAGCCTTAATTAAACATGCATGGGGTAAGATGAAATCTATTTTTGAAATGTTATGTCATTTAAAAAATACATTTTACTTATTACATTTGTTATTAATTTAATTTTTTGATATAAAATTTATTTAGAAATATTTATAATTATATTTTTTTAATTGGGAATAAAGTCTGAACATTTTGGTATAGTTTCAATGAAAGTTTCTATTGAAGCTTGAAGCTCTGCTCTTTTTTTTTTTGCCTTTTTTTTGAACCCCCCATTCAGACAGTGGTGGAAGAAGTTATTCAGAGAGGTGGTGGAACATCCATCCTCAGAGGTTTTCAGGAGTCAGGTAGGCAGAGCCATGGCTGACCTGCCAAGTTGCATGGAAGACTGTTAGATCCTAGTGATTTCGTTAGAGGCATACTGCTAAAAATCAGCCAAAAGAGAAGTGGGATTACAAGGGACAGCTAAGTCTCGTGCTTGGATTAGAGATAAATCAGCATCTCCATTAAGCCCTGTTACAACAACCTCTTGAAAAAAATGAAAATCCAGGTTTGGTGAGTGGTATTCAAACCCCAGATTATTTTCCAAATTAAGAAAGGTTTTATCGAACTCTATTAGTATTTTCCTTCACATTTTATCACTAGTACAAAAATCATCTGTGAAATTCTGAAGCAAAAGGATGACAGGTGGCCGTATCTAAAGACACACTGCAAGACACAAAATGTGAGAATTTTCATTCTTTGTGTATCTACCAATAACATAATCCAGTGTTCCCTGGGTGCACTGCTGGGGTAGATAGCATTTTTATTTATGCTTTTCTTATAATAGTTTAAATTCCTTTTAGACAACTGACATTTCCTAATCTCTGTAGATTTCATCAAGTTGATTTGTTTTTAACAAACCACAATTATGCTATGTATTTATTCAGTACATCAAGTGAAACCTTTTCACTTGTAGGTGTTAAGGGAATTATTACTTTTATTGATTATTTTACAGTTAAGTTGTATTCTATCAAATAGAATGGGTCAAAGGTTTTCAAAACTCTTTCATTCCTTGAAGTAATTTAAGATACAGTTCAGTTACAGTGGCAGATCCATTCTGGACTTTGGTTCAACATCTCGAGTTTCAAGCTGTTCTCATGGTCCCATTAGATTATTTTATTGATTTGCCAGGCATTGATTTACTGACTGCTCTGCCAACGGCTGTAAGAACGCAAAGTTTGTGTGTAGCCTTAAAATATATTCCAAAGTACTGTTCACAGACTAAGTTTGCAGAGTAGGCTCTGTGGTTTTCAGTCAGATTTTCCTTTAAAAATATTTCTACTTAGAAATAAAATAAAATTTATTTAATGTTAGGCATATTTCCCATTGATAAACTGTTTAGGCAAAGAAATTGGAATTAACTGATTCATCTTAGCCAAGTAATGTATTCTCCTTTTTTATTTTAGTTTGCACATACATCAGTTTTCTAGAAGTAATTGTATTCAGCCTTTTCGTTTTAGTGCTGTCCCGACCCAATATCGGGGAGGGTTGTTAAATGATCCCGAGAGCGAGATTAAGACACAAACGAGGTCAGATGCTGTACAACCTTACAACTTTTATTTCCTACAACAATCAGTAACTGCGATAGAACAGAGTGAGGAAGAAGGAAAAGAGGTAGACCTAAGCAAGAGAATGGAAGAGAGGTAGCAAGACTAGTTACCACCACCATGAAGCCAGCAATGTCCCACTGAGTCAGTTCCGACGCCGGTGATGGAGGGTCGGGTTCTTCTGCTGCCAGTCCGATGTCTTTCCTTCAGATCCAGGTGTTACAGTCCTTCAGGTGTCTTCCAAGTCCGGGTCTTCCGTTTGCAAGAGGGGAGTACGTAGTTCTTTTATTGTTCCAGTCCCCACGATTTCTCCGAAAAGTCCACCCATTTCTTCAGAACTCATTATCCTGTGTGCCACCCCCTGTTCCTCCATGGGTGCATGCCCAGGTGCTCATGGTGGTTTCTCACCTTGCTTGTGGGCAAGCACAGCTCGGCAGGCACAGATGTGGTGGCTTCTTCAGGGACATCTTGTGCGTACTCCCCTACAATGACAGGATGTCGAGGCAGCAGCGATGTTGAGTCAGCAAATCAACACAGTCTCTTACAAGTGCAAAACTAATACATTTAGACTTTGGCCTGAATTTGCAAATATTACTCTGCAACACCAATATCTAACACAGAGATTGCTGAGCTGGCAGCATGCGATGGGATTCTCTGTAGACCTCTGCAGCAATGGGCCCTGCTGTTCCTTGTCAAGGAAATGTGCAGGTTACTAGACAATCCATTACTTCTGTCTCCCCTCTTTCCTAGAGCAGTTTCTCCTTTGTTCCTCTCCTAGCGAAGTGGCAGAATATCTCTATAAACGTGAGAGTGCCTCTTCAGTCCTTCATTCTTCCCAACAATCCTTCCCATAACAGCACAGCTTTTGATCACCTCCACATTATTGCAGACTCTTCACTACTTTGGGGAAAGAGACAGTCCCAATCTGCATCAGGGGGAGACACCAATGGTGATACAAGCTAATAACAAATTAATTTACCTTGGCATGAGCTGGCGATTGTAGGGAGGAAATAATGCAGCAGATGATGGGTTTATTCCCAAAACCGAAACTGAAATGCAAGGACTTCCACAAGGTCCTTGCTGAGCAGCAAAAGTAGCGAATTTGCATTCTCACCTCATCAATAACCCCTCAATAACTCTAGTCTTCTCTGAGAACCCCTGTTACAGACAAAATCTATTTAATCAGTTTATAAACATTGTATTAGACAAGCCTTTGCTTGCAACAGGGAGGGGTACACAGACTCTGAGACCCTCGCAGAAACATGTTTCCTGGGTTTTTTTTATTTTGTAGCATTTAATGAGTTGACAATACTTTGTGAAGACTCAGAGAAAGGTATTAAAATATTTCTTTCTTGCATATTGGTCTGCCTTACGGAAGGAAACTCAGAAACCTTCAGCATGTTATTTGGATGTTTCAGTTATGCACTAAATATATTTCCTCTGGCCAGAGCAGACTTAAGAAAAATTGTCCAAGTTGAAAGAGGTTGTGAGATGGACAGGTGAGGAGTTTCTGTTTAGTCACAGTCTGAGGCAAATGGGCATTGGAGGGGCCACTTAGGCAGAATGCAAGAAAAGAGGGAAAACAATTTTGGCAGTTTTGATATAGAAAAGCTGGTGGGTTCAGTGGATTCTTGGATCACTTCCATATCTGACTGTTGGAGTAGAAAAATGTGACAAAAGCTCTCCCCTGTAAAGAAACACACTTTTCAGACCTGCAAAGTGAACCAATATTAAAAGTTCCTAATGGCTGAAATCAAGCCAAATGCCAAAAGTAAATGTAACTACAGAAAGAGAGGGGAATATCAGAATCGCTGAGCTTTGAAGATACAATGGCCAACACAGAAAGGTAAAACCTATCTATCAGTAATAGCCAGAATATGAACTATCAGTCCCACGTTAAGCATTTTGCTACTGCTATGCTGAGTCTTTTGTCACTTTTTTTCAGAAATACTGATTATCTGACATACAGAATAGCATTATTTACTATATGTCTTCGTGGACTATCATGTCTTACATCCTGTGTGTAGAGTACTAACCGTCCTGCTGCATTATTTTCACGTCAACTTTAATTAGTCTGCTTTTAAATGCTTACTACAACAAAGTGATTTTTCAGTGGATTAGTGTTTAGGAGTATTCAAGTTCATAGTACATTCTCTGGCTGATGCAGAACATACATTTGATTAAAAAATTTAAAATGGCAGATTTAGGTTTTTATGTCTAGAAATATGTATTTATACATTTTAGTCAGCAAAGACAGCTATGTTTTTATAAATATATCGCAAAGCACATATTAATGTAAAGAGAACATCTTGTTCTTAATATCAACTGTAAAATTTGGTAACATTAAATTTTTTAAGATTAATTGAAGGAACAATCCCTTATAAACAAACTGGTGAAGAACCACTGACACCTGCTGTAAGAGAGTACACATGAGATAAGCAGTGCTTACACCTGAGAGGAGCCCATAAATAAGAAAAACTCTTCATTGATGCTTTTGTTTGAGAAATCCCAAGACTAGTTACAGTATACACAGTGAGTTTTCTTTGGTATAGATTTTCCTAGAGACCAGACAACAGAACTTTTGAAGTCTTAAGTACGTCTCTCACTCAGCAACTTGCCAAAAGGAAGCTCTGCTGTGATTACTTAGAATTCAAACATCATCTGCCAATGGTTTTGCCCAAATTCCTCCATTAAGAATAGGAGCAACCATACCATGCAGTATGCAGTTCCACACAGTCTTAGCAAGCTATTAGCTCCATCTTCCTACTACATTTTGCATCTGGAAGTGGACTTTTAAAAAGAACCCCCAGTTCCAATACCACTCTGCAATACAAGTTTCTTTCATCCTTTTGGGTTCCTACCTTGGGGAGGCAGGAGAACCAAGTACCACGCAGCGGGATAAACCTGGGAGCACATCCAACAGCAGCAGCAGGAGTCAGAGCCAAACAGAATGGTTCCTACCAGAACAACTCAACTGAATTCTCAATTCTTGGTGAGGCAAGGAAGGTGGTCAGCAAAACCACCACTATGGACTTCTGGAGGGCAAACTTTGGCCTCTTCAAGGCATTGGTTAAGAGAGTCCCTTGGGAGACAGTCCTGAAGGGCAAAGGGGTCCAGGAGGGATGGACACTCTTTAAGAAGGAAATCTTAATGGCTCAGGACCAGGCTATTCCCATGTGCCGCAAGTCAAACTGCTGAGGAAAACAACCGGCCTGGCTGAACAGTGAGCTTTTGCTAAGAGTCAAGAAAAAAAAGGAGAGTTTATCATCTCTGGAAGAAAGGGTGGGCAACTTGGGAGGAGTACAGGGTTCTTGTTAGATCATACAGAGAGAAAATTAGAAAGGCAAAAGCTCAGCTAGAACTAAATCTGGCCACTATTGTAAGGGACAACAAAAAATGTTTTTACGAATATTTTAGCAGTAAAAAGAATCCCAAGGAGAATATCTATCCTTTAATGGATACAAAAGGGAACGTAGCAACCAGAGATGAGGAAAAGGCTGAGGTACTTAATGACTTCTTTGCCTCAGTCTTTAATAGTGAGTCCAGTTATCCT
>NW_010973316.1:1680016-1739528 GCF_000737465.1 Haliaeetus leucocephalus | reverse complement strand
TGGAAAGCTGCCCAGCAGAGAAAGACCTGGGGGTGCTGGTTGACAGCCGGCTGAATATGAGCCAGCAGTGTGCCCAGGTGGCCAAGGAGGCCAATGGCATCCTGGCCTGTATCAGAAATAGTGTGGCCAGCAGGAGCAGGGAGGTGATTGTTCCCCTGTACTCAGCACTGGTGAGGCCGCACCTCGAGTACCGTGTTCAGTTTTGGGCCCCTCACTGCAGGAAAGATATTGAGGTGCTGGAGCGTGTTCAGAGGAGGGCAACCAAGTTGGTGAGGGGCCTGGAGCACAAGTCTTATGAGGAGCGGCTGAGGGAACTGGGCTTGTTTAGCCTGGAGAAAAGGAGGCTGAGGGGAGACCTTATCGCTCTCTACAACTACCTGAAAGGGGGTTGTAGTGAGGTGGGTGCTGGTCTCTTCTGTCAGGTGGCCGGAGATAGGACCAGAGGAAATGACCTCAAGTTGCGGCAAGGGAGATTTAGGTTAGATATTAGGAAAAATTTCTTTACTGAGAGGGTTGTCAGATATTGGGATAGGCTGCAGAGGGAAGTGGTTGAGTCACCATCCCTGGAGGTATTAAAAAAGTGAGTAAACAGGGTACTCCATAACATGGTTTAGTGGGCATGGATGATGGTTGGACTTGATGATCTTGAAGGTCTTTTCCAACCTAAATGATTCTATGATTCTAACTCTTCCTTCTCCCTGCCATAGCAACCTAAAAAGCCCCCTGGAAAGCCTTGGAAATCAGGGCTTTCCTGAATAACACACACCTGTGGGTTACTTATTTCCTTGTTTCATTTTACTGCGGTAAGTGCAAGGTCGTCATTTGTGTTTGTTCCTTTTTTAAAAAAAAAACAAACCAAAGTTATTAGGGTTCTCAACATGGGACACAGTAATTCTTTTTTATTTTCTTAAAAGAAAAAAAAGATTCAGCTAAAAGTTTTGTAATGGGCTGCCTCATAGTTGAAATGGAAAGTATTCCCAAGTATCAGGGGAATCTGCCGCTGGGTAGATCTTTTTGTCCAAGTTCTCATATTTGCTCCTGTGGGCTGAAACGACACCACCTATGTTTTAAGTGTTCCTGAAAAAAAAAATTTTCACTGTGCTTGGAGTCTTATAAATAAGTATTTATTTGTCTTCTGCAGTCATCCCTGGTTTGTGTTCCACCACCAGTAAGGAGCTTAATTTGAAGTTAATTCAATACAACACTGTATCTTAGAGCTCTAGCGACAGGCGTGAAATTGTTTTATCTCTTTTGTTCTTGGTGCGCTGTGCTGATTGGGCTGGTGCGTAGACCATCTGCTGCTGAGGTAACTCTTGGGATACTTGTCAAATTGATTGCACTCAGGAACAACCGAGACAGAGGAAAAATAGAGTTTCTAATTACATTTTACCCAGGATCTTGTTTAACTCTGGGAAGTGGTAATTCAGAAATAACTGGCTTTAGTGGACATCTTAGAATCTTTAATTAACAAATTACTCTATTAACACACACATTGTTTTCCAGGTGAGTGAGATCATTTGCCCCTGAGGCTTTTTTTCCATATGCCTTCTGTTCCTCCAGCTAAATGTGTAACAAATTGAAGTATTCATTTTGATTACGTAAAGCACATGGGTATACAATTATATGAAAAGAAAGATGACATTTGTTTCCTGCCTTCCCTAAGGCCCCTACAGGCTTGCCCTTCCCTGGAAAAATAAGTCATAAGGTCATTAGAGTATATGCTTTTTTCTCTACACATGACATTTTTGGAAGGGTGTTTTTAAAGCAAGAGCATTTATTAGAAAAAACAGGATAATTATTATTTACAAAATACCACTAAAATAACAAGTTTTCCTCCCAAAAGTTTTATATTCTTGCATATGTCTGTTGTGTGACCATTTTGGAGCTTTTAGGAATGAATTTATTTCATGTTATAAAATTTAAATAATAAGTGTTTATTAAAACTTAATAAAAAGGTATTAAATATTTATGTAAACACAATTAGTTTACCATTTAATTTTATTAAATGTACATTAATCATTTGTGCTTTATTAAACAATTACTCTGCATTTGAATCCCTCCTTTATATATTATTTTACATGGACACTTTCTGTACTAGCTGAAAAAATTCCTTAGCATATATTTGACTGGAAGAGCTCCTGTTTCATTGCAGTCTCAATATATATTGAAGCAGTAAATGAAACACTGGGAAAGAAAGATAGCTTGCATAAGTTAAATGACAACATTTCCAAACTATATAAAATCACCAGGGATTTTCTGAAGTATATTTTTATGGTGAAACATGTGGAGGAATTTATTTGAAAAAAGTTCAGAAAATGAATTTTAAATAAGGTCAGGAGGGTGTAAAATAGTTGTGAAGGGGGGTTTCCAAGTCTTGGTTGCTTTTGCTTTGGCCTTCATGGGACTCGGATCTAATCCCTTTTGTGGTGATGCTCTTCCTCCATATCCTCGGTCTTGGGGAATTTTTTCCTTCTTACATGTCTTCAGCTAGCTGTTTAAGACCAGGACTCATTAATTTATCTATGCCTGACCTCTCTCCCACTGCATGTTTCAGATGTCCTTTCTGGTATTTCCTTCTGGATATCTTGCAGAAATTCAGCCCAGGGAACTCGAGAGTGGCCCATGCTCTAATTCCTCGTCTCCTCTGCCATCCACAGATGAGGAAGGTGGGTTGTATCTGGATTCATGGTAATGACAGGTGGTTCCTACTGTAGATTGTTTACTGTTGGTGAATAAAAATGACTATGTAAATCACTTTTTAGGTGAAGACATTGAAAATTTCTTGCTAGTTCAGTTGTAGGATTTTTAGTAGTGTCTTTCTTATTAATACCTATTGGAAAGCATACAGTTTATCTTTCCAGTCTCAGGAATAAATGTGTCATCACTGGAGAATATTAAGGCAAGTAAACATCGTGAAACCACAAAGGTGAAATTCTACAAAATCGTTACTGGAATTATTTTTCAGAGTCTAAACTTTCCATCATGTTCCAGGTAAAAGTATACTCTCTGTTTTTTTGCTGTTCTAAGTAATAGAAGAGCATGTGTTTGTGTGCCTATGTATGTTCACAAGCTTTTGTGTTTATATATGTCTGCATAAAATCTGTTTCTAACATCAACAGCGTGTCTTACACATATTTCACACTGAGTTACTTTGTATTGCAACACCTACCTCCCTGCTAGTTTGCTCTGTGATGGCTATGATGAGTGCTATCTTCCATATTATTAAATGCTAACACAAGCATATGCTGGCATGTCACTGTGGCAAACAATGACTTGTAGCTCCCTTGAAAATTCACATGCGTTTTATTGCTGCTTGAGAAAATAACACACATCACCACTGCAGTTCTAGTCATTTTACTGATTGCTAAAGGATTTCCCCTCTATTACCTCTGCATTTTCTGTGTTGCCAGGTGTGAAATGAACAGAATCATAAAGTCAGGCTGTTTTGGAGAATAAAAACAGCAGCACAGTCTGTGCTGATGAAATAAGCAGCATACTGAAAGTGGAAAAATGCTAGTAGCTATTGGCAATCCAACATATGTGATACACAGTACAGTGTAAAAGACATATTTACAAATTATTGTAATTAAAAGCAGTTGTAATATGTATTACTGACTCAGGGAAATATTTCATCTTATCCTTAAATTTAAGTATGTGCTAAAGTCTTTCTGAGAGCAATAGGACTGCTACACTTGCTTAAAAGTAAACAATACTGATATTTAAGCGTTCCTTAAATATGGCTGGGCTGCCAGGAACTGACACGTTTGCTAGTTGCAATAGGATTTTCAGCAGCTGCAAGATCATATGCTTGATTCAATTCCTGGTAAAACCAGTAAGATCTTTTTTAATATTTCCATGGAGTTGAATAGCAGTTGACTCAGATGAGATGTGGTTGTGGAAATGGGTTTTAAAACTGGGCCTGAACAAAGCTGTTTTGGAGACAGGATGCGTGTATCTGAGGTTAAGAGGGTAAAAATTACCTAATTACAGAGTGAAGAAGAAAGATAACTTTATGGGGAGTCAGGGGAATGACATGGATATGCAAAGATTGTTTAGATATTTAAGGATTTGCAGGGTCAGCACAGAAAAACGTCTGGGACAATTCCTGAAAAGGACAATGAAGCTACAGCAGCCTCGGTAAATGATAGAAACATTTCCCCTGAATGAATGACTAATGCCATTCAGTATCAGTAGAGCAGAAAGCATAGCCAAAAGGAGACCAGGAGAGGCACTAAGGCACTTGAATGGCCCTAACTAGCCTCACCTGGTACCCCCATCAGCCCCTGCCAGGGAGTCTGTTTAAGTTCAGCCTGGGGAGTTTCTGTTGTGGCCTGGCAGAACATTGTAAGATGGATTCCTCTTCCTTGAGATGCAGGTTTCATAAAGAGCTTAGGTGAGAAAATGGTGAGTAATGTGCTCTGGCTGCCTCTGTGTGTTCTTGCCACCTAATCTATGAATAGGATAAAGCTTCTTTCAGACAAGATGCAAATGTTTTAAATACATTGCAGACATCTAGAGTAAAATAAGAGATTTTATTAAGGTTTTTCCTTGAAATATAAAGTGTTAACAAAATAATACACTTCCTCTGTTGGAAAAAAAAAAAAAAGTTGCTGTGACAAATCTCTTGTGAAAACCTTAGCTGAAGACAAATTAGACAGAAAAGCTTAACCAAAAAAAAAAGCATAAGAGCTGAAGCTCTCTGAAAGACTTAGATATCTAATCACCAATTACCAATAGGGCACTGTAGGAAGCATCTTGATCTGCATTTACTCAAACAGGCCCCTTGGGCCCCTGCTGGAGCAGACAGATAGGAGCTGGGTGAGCCTTTGCCATGACTCGGTATGGCCGTCCTCGTGGTCTGGGTCATGGAATAGAGACAGATGGACAAGAAGAGGAGAGAGAGGGAGAAAGAACTGGGAAGAGTTTATTGAATATTGTAGTCAAACCATCTGAAAGAGATTAGCTGGTGTAGAGTGTAATAATTAATTTTTTGTGTATTGTTCTTTACACAAACACAGGAAGAATTTCCTGGACCCACAACCTCTTAAGTAAGTGGCAAACTAGAGGCAACATCTTGTTCTGTTTTAATCTTTTTCCCCATCTCAGGAGGGGGAGTAATGAGCTAATGAGCAGCACCTAGGACACCTTTCTGAGCCTTGTCTAGGCAGGACTGTCTGCTCTTTATGGGAGAGCCTGATTCTCTGTGTGCATGTGTGTATGGTTCCTATTGCAACAGAAACCTCTTCTTGATGTGCAAACGATACAATGAAATAACATTTAATTATAATCCCGTATGATTTATAGTCTCTGAGGGGAACAAAAATGAATGCCAGAAGCTTATCAGTAAGTGAGGTCAGACAAGGAGGAAGCTGCAGGAAAAAAATTATCAGTAAACACCTGTTGTCTTTTGAAGAGAATATGTAAATGTTTGTAATCTTTTGCCTTATAAGGAAAGGAAAGTTATGGTTTTTGCTTATGAGGTCTGGAATAGCCAACTATTTAACATATTGGCCTGTTAAGAGGATGAGTAGTGCATAAACATCTCTGCAGGCAAATGGAAGACAGGCTAAGGAATTTCTAGAGAGGCATTGGCTGATTTTTTTTTTTCTTTGCAGCTTTACATTTGAATTGGTTTTTACTTAAGAGAACATCTCTAATTTTCCACCATAAATGTATTGAAGAACACACATGGGTAATACAGTTGCAGGTGCTTTATAGTCCTTCAGGTAGGTACAAACCTGTGGTTTGGACCTTTTCTCCCTCGTGGGTTTTTTGTTTCCTGACATCATCATCAGTTGTGAATTAGCCTTAACAGGCTCTTCTGAGGTTGTGGTCTAGTTCGACATCAAGTTTGATACCCTCTGTTGTTCTAATGGCTTTATGTTTGAGCATAGGCAGTCTTTTGGCAAGCATAAATATAAATTCCTATCTTTGTTACCATCTCCATTTAGGTGCTTTGCTCTTGGCATGTAAGTACCAGCAGATGCAATCAAGTATAAAGTGACATTTGGCACCCGTGCACCAGTGCCCCCACAGAGGAGGGGCTTTCTATAGAAGAGGTACTGCTCACAAACTGCCCATCTAAACTCATTTTGCTTGGCACTGAGTAAAACTGGCTCTGTCCTGGGCGAGCAGGCACCGTGCCATCGCAGCAGATGGGGCTGAGTGAAGGGAGGCATTCGGGAAACCTTGTCCAACCACCGAGTGCATGTTTCTGAGGGGAGGGTTTCCAGCCAGCAGCATCGAAATGGCTCCCTGTCCTCAGCTCCCGGCTCTAGTTTAAAAGGCTCTGTGGTAGATTTTAAGACGTCAATCATAGTTTCAAAAAGCGATATAGTTATATTGTTCTTGACAAAATTATTTCAGCCTGGATACAGTTTTGCAGGAGGGTCTTAGAATTCCAACCAACAGATTAACAGAAGTACGGTCTTAATATCTGCAAGATACCATAACCCATGTACTTTGTTTAATGTTTTGGAGCATATTCTCTACAATAAGTAGACTTTACCTAAAAATCGTGAAGAAATTTATGTTGGTTGGTTCGGGTTTTTTTGGTTTTTTTTTTTCCTGCAAAATGTTTTTCCACCATTGTACCCAGGTGGAAACTACTCAATAGCAAAAAAAGTTAGAAGTGTCTCAAAGAGGTGTAAAAATCATAAGCTAAATACGAGGGGTTAGGTTGTTCTCACCATTTCAAAATACATGCAGATATATGCACCCAAACTTGTTGCATGACCCTGGTAGAAAAGCCAATGTTGAAAATTAAAGCACCATTGCAATCCACAATTACCTGTCTGTTTTTTACACCGATCACGACGATTATGTGTTTTTAGAGCAGAAGTAAAACATTTTATGAAGCTGGTTGCCATGTCTCTGCCCCAGCAGGGCTCCTGAATGTCCTCCTGATAAAAGCCCTGAGCTCCCATGCTGAGTCATATGTTGTCTGTTTAAAAGTGATAAATACGCTTTAAAAAGCGGCTATTAATTCCAGCATCTGCACTGATGTGTGTATGGAAGCAATGAGACACCCATGCGACAATAAGACCACAGAGTGAAAGATAACAATTCCTCCTGACTTCCTTGGGTAAATACTGCTTTACAAAAAGCATGATCACCTTACAGGTATTACATGTTCTGGATACAGCCTTTTGGGTTACTTAAACTGCTATAAGCATAAGCTTAATGTTAAACTGAGGCTGGAGTGATGGAAAAATATAAATAAAATCAAAAGAAAATTAACAAGGTATGGACTAACTTGTGGTATTACTTGATCTGTCTATAGTTGTCACACAGGGCAGTTATTATTCTCACTGAAACAGCATTTCAATGACACTTATAGTGCTGTGGTGGCATTATTTGCTTTAGTGGTGTTCTGTCACTTCACAAAATGTAGTTTTTTATACCCTCACTCAAGTATCATAATAAGTAGGATAACAGTAATTTAATTTTTTTTAAAGTTTTATTCATACAAAGTTTTCCTGAAAGCTAGAAGTAACATACTTGGGGCCTAACTGGTATGATTTTTTGATCTGGTTTTGTTTGGGTTTTTGTTTTGTTTCTTTTAATCAGCCCACAAATGGGAATGTCATTTAGGATAATGCTAAGAGCTTAAATATAAATTTTTTCCCTCTCGGCAGATATCTATAAACTTACATAACACAGAAGTAACTGCCCTGAATGTTATAAGATCAGTTACTAAAATTAGTAAAATTAAATATAAATATATGGGCTTAAGAGGAGACTTTGCATTTAGTTATAATGTAGTTTTGACTCATGCCTGGTATCAGTCTCTGTGATAACTCTGGAGAGTAATTTGGGGTCCCCCATTGCAGGTGGAGCCCCCAGGGAGCCTGGCAGTGCCCTGGATTCTTCCCGCTGGTCCCCAGCACTGTCCCAGGAGCCACAGCTCCCTCGGCCACCTCCACGTGCTAGAAAAGCACTGCTCTGCCTGCTGTGCAGGCCTTGTACTACAGGTAGTTTTCAGGAGAGAATATCAAATGCAAACAGTAATTATATTTTAGGACCACTGGGGCCCTGAGGAGACCTAGGGTCTTGTTCAGTTGGTGCCACTTGGCTTAATTTAGTAGGTTCGTTTCACAGTATAGACAAACCTCTGAGGCTGATAACGTTACAAGGTACGTGGGACCTGGGATGAGGTTTTTGGAAGCCACCGTATGATCTGTTCAGGCTGGAGAGAGCAATGTCCTAATACCCTCAGACACCTGACCCACTTCTCTTCAGGGTGAAAAGATTTCAAATATTATCCCAAACCTCCAGGTACCTGTCAGAACATACTTCTTTCCCTGGGAAATATAGAACAAAAAAAACTTTAACAAAGCTTCTGACTTTACTTTCAGCATTGGGATTCGCTACAATACCCCTTACACAAGTCTTGCGTCCTGAGTTGTAGTACAGAACCATTAATAACAATGAGGAATTAACTGGGGGCCTGTTCTCCTCCAGTACTGGAAAGAAAAGGGAAATCTGAGACTGGTTAGGGCAAAGAATACAATCACAGCCAAAAAAAAGAAAGAAAAGTACTTCCTTTTTAATAATACTTTGATTTAATTGCATTGCAATGTAGCACTATTTCGTGTAGCCAGAGAGCATCAACACATTACATGAGTCTTGTAGGCTGAATGTTTAATTAATGGCTGTGCATAGGAATACACTGATAATATGTTTAACTTTCACAGTGAGAGCTAGCATATTATTTTAGGAGAGGGTTTTTTTGGCCTTCAGAGTGGTGCTGCATATTAAGGGGGATTTTGCCTCAGCTATTCCATTACCAGAATGAAATGCCACCAGTATTAATAGGATGGCAGAGTAAATGTCACAAGCTGAAGGGACCACAGGAATGTGTATTTGCCACATGTAGAAGTAGTGTTTTTATTATAGCGCCATGTGGAATTTATGAGCATTGCTATAATATTCTAGATAGGCCTCTCTGGTAATATCTGACATATATTAGTGCTAAAAGTCAGCCTACTGCAAAATCAGCTCCCTTTTGCTGTCTGTACCTTTCCTAGATGCTGTGGAGCTATATAGTCCCAGTAATGCACTGTCAACTACAGCAAGTAAAACTAGCCCCTGAATATTATTTATTGGCCTGTGAATGCAGATTGCATACAGACTTTATTACCTGCTAATTTACCACCTGCTGGCTGATGGATGGCAAAAGTCTACTATTTGTTTTATAGGAATTCATTATGCCATTAACCTTTTACTCCTATAGGCCATGAGGAAGAATTTCTTCAGTTAAATCACTCCTGTAATAACACTCTACAAATGCAAACAATGATTTATTGCACCCCACAAAGTCTAATAAATATAAATTATATCCTAATGCTCTGCACGTTGCAAATGATTGTATGTACAACTAATTACTCTTTCCAAAGACTGTTTTAGTCTTCTCTGAAACATGTTAAGTAGGGATCGTGCCCATTTTGGTATTTGAGGTAATGGCTTCGTGCTTTGCATTGTAAAAACAGGGATGTTATTAAAGATTTTGTGGTTTATGTATTTTAGTTATTTTTTGAAGAGGAAGAAGAGAAAGAAAGGAGAGAGAAAACTGCAGCTGCCTTACTCTAACAACTGAAATGGCAGTTAATATTTCATTGATTTATTGTTGTTGTAAGAAGTCCTTGAAGGAAAGCTGGTGTAATTTCAAAAGCGATCAGCGGTTGTTTCACTTTAAAGCCAGTCTGTTCTGAACAGCTATTCCAGTGGCCACACTAAACTTGTGGTGGCCATTTGATGTAGGATACGAGCTGGGTCTGTGCAACCTGCTGTGCTCTGTGGAGGGAGCTGATGCATTCATGGGGTGTAACTGGAGCAAACAATCAGACTCCTAAGGACATTCCACCTGAGCCTGGTCCAGGAGTATTTTAAGAAATATTCTGGGTTTGAACAGATGTAGCCATGCTTGATTTAGGTTTATTGAGGCTCTTTGGTGCTGAGATTCTTAGCTGATGTAAAGTATCACTGCTGTACACCATGCCTGTGTTGGAAATGTTCTTTAGGGCTCCCTGAGGCAGGGAAGCACCAGGGCTGCCGAGAGACCCACCAGGAGCTGGCAGCTCTCATGAGAGATGCTGGCAAGGCCTCGGCATTTTCGGAGCAACCGCGGCCACTCCCCACACCTATACAAAGCAGCCAAGAGAGCAGAGCATGGCACGTCGGTGCACGGGAAGGGTGTCATCACCCTGCCAGCTTGAAAGGTCAGTTCAACTGGTGGTCCTCACTCTCCCAGGAGGAGCTTAGCCATGGTATCCACCCAGCAGAAAGCCATGTCCTCTGCACTCACCAGAACAGATGTGGCAACCCAGAGTGAGCTCCCATGAAAGCATGCAGCCACCCAGGTCTCAGGCTGCAGGGTGTGACAGAGCCTTTCACTCCTTACGGATGGCAGTAGTGAGAACAGCTGTGTGAGGTGTGACCAAGTGCGTGATCTGTTCAGCTTGGTGGCAGAGCTATGAGAAGGAGTATAAAGGTTAAGGAGCAACAGGGAGTCTGAGAAAGAGACAGACTGGTGAAACCACACTCTGCCCTCCTTGAGAAAGAAACAGGAACAGCCACCAGAAAAAAAAACAAGATCAAGGGGATCCTGTATCCTCCTCCCCACCAGGCAGAAGGCAGTAACTTAAAGGAAAGGAGTGAATGGAGGCAAGTCCATGTTTGAGGCAGCAGACAAACCCCCTCTTGCCTACCTTGCCTTCCCAGGTGTCTCTCTATAACAGGTATGAGGCTCTGGATGTGGAAGGTCAATCAATGGATGATGCGGATGATGGTCCATCTATACCAGAGGTGTTGCCGAAGTTGGAAAGGCCTACCCCCCATATCACAACCACCTCTACGAGGAAGAAAAGACGGGTTGTAGTTGTAGGTGATTCCTGAGGGGAACAGAGGGTCCAATATGCTGGACAGACCCTCCTTTTAGGGAAGTCTGCTGCCTCCCTGGGGCCCAGGTTAAGGACAGCACTAGGAAACTTCCTAGCCTGCCTCTGGCCCTTGGACTGTCACCTGTTATTTGTCTTCCACGTGGGTGGCGATGAAGCCGCAATGCATAGTCCGAGGGTCATCAAAAGAGACTTGAGGGCCTTGGGATGGTTGGTAAGGGAATCTGGAGCACAGGTAATTTTTTTCTTGTCTCCTCCCAGCTGTGGGCAGTGACACTGGAAGAAATAGATGGGCGCAGTCTATTTAAACGCATGGCTCCATGACTGGCATCACTGCCACAATTCGGGTTTTTCAATAATGGGATGGTCTACATGGCACCAGGCCTGCTGGTGTCAGATAGGATTCACCTTTCTCAAAGGGGGAAGAGGGTCTTTGTTCATGAGCTAGTGGGGCTGATTGACAGAGCTTTAAACTAGGCTTGAAGGGGGAGGGGGATAATATCGGGCTCACCCGTGACAAGCTGTGGGATGACACATCAAGGTTAGAGAGATGAGGTGTTAGCAAGGGCCCTCAGCCTGTTGCTCTGAGACTTGTTGGATATACTGGAGCACGCTTGAAGTCTTACGGAGATGAGCCAGGGGCTCCTGAGGTAATGGGAGCCAACAGAGAAACGCAGGTGAAGTACCTCAAAAAAGGTGACGTGGCTGACAGCCCAGCTGAAGTGCTTCTACACTGATGCACGCAGCATGGGCACCGAACAGGAGGAGTTGGAAGCCACCATGCTGCTAGAAAGCTATGATCTAGTTGCCGTTACTGAAACTTGATGGGACAAATCCCATGACTGGGGTGTGCCTATTGATGGCTACAGGTTGTTCAGAAGGAACAGGCGAGGAAGGAGGGGAGGAGGGGTTGTCCTCTACATCAGGAAATGGGTAGAGTGTGAAGAACTGTGTCTGGAGGATAGCCATGAGCAGATTGAGAGTTTGTGGGTAAGAGTTAGAGACCAAAGCAACGAAGGGAACCTTATGGTGGGTGTTTACTACAGGCCGCCTGATCAAGCAGAGCCTACTGATGAAGCCTTCTTACTCGAGCTACAGGAGGCATCATGCTTACAGGCTCTCATCCTGCTGGAGGACTTCAACCACCCTGACATGTGCTGGAAAAGTAGCACAGCGAGCTGTAGGCAATCCAGGAGACTCCTGGAGTGCATTGAGGATAGCTTCTTAAGCTAGGTAATAGCCCCTACCAGAGAGGATGTGATACTGGACCTAATGGTCACCAATGCAAATTAGCTAATTGGTGACATCAAGGTTGGAGGCAGCCTGGGCTGCAGTGATCAGGCACTGGTGGAGTTCACTGTCCTGAGTGATATGGGTCAGGTGAAGAATAAAGTCAGGACCCTGAATTTTAGGAAAGCAAAACTTCCAGCTGTTCAAGGAGTTGGTCAATAGAACTGAGGAACCTGATGTAGTTGCCAAGCTACTCTCCATGATATATGAAAAGTCATGGCAGTCAGGTGAAGCCCCTGGTGACTGGAAAAAGGGAAACATTGCACCAACTTTTAAAAAGGGTGGAAAGGATCACCCTGGGAACTACTGACTTTTCAGCCTCACCTCTGTGCCTGGGAAGATCATGGAACAGATCCTCCTAGAAGCTATGCTAAGGCACATGGAGGACAGGGAAGTGACTCAAGACAGCCAGCATGGCTTTAGCAAGGGCAAGTCTTGCCTAACCAACCTAGTGGCCTTCTATGATGGAGTGACTACATCAGTGGACAAGGGAAGAGCTACGGATGTTATCTATCTGGACTTCTGTAAGGCCTTTGACATGGTCCCACACACGCATTTCTCTAAATTGGAGGGGTATGGATTTGATGGATAGACTGTTCAGTGGATAAGGGATTGGTTGGATAGTCACATCTAGAGAGTAGTGGTCAATGGCTCAATGTCTGGATGGAGATCAGTGACGAGTGGTGTTCCTCAGGGGTCCATGTTGGGACCAGTACTGTTTAACATCATCTATGACATAGACAGTGGGATCAAGCGCACCCTCAGCAAATTTGCAGACGACACCAAGCTGAGTGGTGTGGTTGACGTGCCTGAGGGCTGGGATGCTATCCAGAGGGATCTGGACAAGCTCAGAAGTGGGCCCGTGTGAATTTCATGAGGTTCAACAAGGTGAAGTGCAAGGTCCAGCACCTGGGTCGGGGCAACCCCTGGTATCAATACAGGCTGGGGGATGAAGGGACTGAGAGCAGCCTTGCCAAGAAGGACTTGGGTGTAATGGTGGATGAAAAGCTGGACATGAGCCAGCAATGTGCGCTTGCAGCCCGGAAAGCCAACCATATCCTGGGCTGCATAAACAGAGTGTGGCCAGTGGGTTGAGGGAGGTGATCCTGCCCCTCTGCTCTGCTCTGGTGAGACCCCACCTGGAGTACTGCATCCAGCTCTGGAGTCCTTAGTACAGGAAGGTTGTGGAACTGTTGGAGTGGGTCCAGAGGAGGGCCACAAAAATGATCAGTGGGATGGAACACCTCTCCTATGAGGAAAGGCTGAGAGAGTTGGTAGTGTTCAGCTTGAAGAAAAGAAGGCTCCAGGGAGACCTTATTGCGGCCTTTCAATACTTAAAGGGGGCTTATAAGAAAGGTGGAGAGGCACTTTTTAATAGGACAAGGGATAATGGTTTTAAACTAAAAAAGGGTAGATTCAGACTAAGTATAAGGAAGAAATTTGTTACGATGAGGGTGGTGAAACACTGGAACAGGTTGCTCAGAGGTGGTAGATGCCCCATCCCCAGAAACATTCAAGGTCAGGCTGGATGGGGCTCTGAGCAACCTGATCTAGTTGAAGATGTCCCTGCTCGTTGCAGGGGGGGTTGGACTAGATGACCTTTAAAGGTCCCTTCCAACCCAAACTATTCTATGAAATAAAGAGGTGGTTTGGAGTCTGTCACAAACAGCTCCACTGTATGGTCTTAGAATGCTGTAAATTGCTTTAGTCTGCTTTTTCCTTTTCATCTTTGTGTCCTCTCTTCTTCCCTCTCCATTTTTGGAGACTCATGGTCTTCAAATTTGGAGAGGGTTGACTCTGAAAACATTTTTTTTTCCCCGCCTCCCTCCAGTTAAAGCAAAATGTTCTCCAAATGTTCCTTTGTTTCAATAAATGATTTGTGAAAGGGTACATCTGCAATGAGTGCAGTATTGGTGCTCTATCATTTTGATGTTTTCTGCACCTTTCTGATAGCCTACAAAATCTTTCATATCCATTTCAAGCATTGCCAATTAAAAAAAAAATCCTTTGCAGTATGCGTGACATTCACCTTGATACCAGTGACATTCAGAGACCCTGCTGATTTTTAAGCTAGTGATTAAGAACTGTCTGAAAGTTTCACACATGGTTTGTAAATCCTCAGTCAGAGCTTTTCCATCACTGCTGCTGTGAAATATTTCTCCTTGGATTTGTAGATGTTTAACAAATTCATTTGCAGGAACTGTCTGTCTTGAAAATTAAATAATCTCTTTCTTCTCATAAACATTTATTTTCTACAAATACAAGAGCTACGAGTCAATGACTATAATGTAGCACAGTTTTGCACTACATAGAGGTCAACCTAGCACATGACTGATGTAAACTAAACAATGATTTAATTTGTGGTCTCTCTCTTTTCTCCTATAACCTTGTTTTTCTTTTGATTCTTTGTCCAAGTTGCTATTAAGTTCCTCTTTAGTGAAGCCATTTGATGCATCTTTCTTCTGCCCTTCAGCTTAGAACTAGTTTACAGTTTGAAATAAACTAAACAAGCAAGCAAACTGTTCTCCCTTTGATGGTATTTCCATTCATCTTCAAGAAACATATCGATTTTCAGCTGCTGTGTTCAGCTAGTTTAAATCTAAGGCATGATCATCTTACTTTTTATTAGCAAGTTAAAAGAAGAACATAAGTTAAATAATTAGGTTCCAAGCAGATCTCTTAAATGGTGTGAACAAAAGGTCTTATGTGGTGAATGAGTGATGCCAGGAATTTTTTCCCCTCAGAAGACGTAATTCTGTAATTCCTGTACTTAGAGCACTAAATACAAAGGTGTAAATGATCTGATCAGAATGGCAACTTCTATTTACTCCATTTTAATTGATCACAGAAAGCAGAAATTAGCAGGACAGCCGTAGTCCTGTTTAATAAATGTGGTATGTCTGTGAGCATTACAGGAAATAAGGACATTCATTCCAGGCCCTTTGCAGAAATTACATGCCTCAGTTTCAACACCTGCAATTAGTATAGCTGATTTATATCCATAAGACAGTGTGTATTGGGGAAAAAAAACAAACCAAAACAGTATCCAGCTTCTTTGAATCTGTAGTCTAAATTGCCCACTACCACACTCTCTTAGTGATGTTATGGTCCTTTGATCTTTTTTTTAGCTGTGGAATTGGATTTTGTAATAAGAAGAATGAGAAATCTGCAAACAAGTCATGCAGACGTTATTACAAGCAGCAGCAATCACAACATGCCATGACCCATAAGAAAGCCATTGACTGGAAGGTATGCAATATCTCATAAAGACTATTCCATTTCCCTGAGTTGCCACCTGCTAAGTGAAACCTCTTTTCTTGAAAGAGTGTTTTGCAAAGTCTGCTCAGTTCCCACTTGAAACTATTGACAATAGCACACAATTGAAGACAAGGTACAGTCCAGTTAATCTAGAGATTAGGTAAGAGATGTCATTAAGTAGTTCTATAGATAACTGGACGCTTCACACTGTATGGCTTGTTCTAAATCCTGGCTAACAGCAGATGTGTTGGTTTGTAGGTTGGGTCAGATGTTGGCTTAAAAATTTTGGTGAGCAACTCTAAATGAAAGTAATACCTATTTACATTCCTGCTAATAGAACTAAATGCTATGTACAAAAGTTACATCCAGAGAGTCCACAGGATGATTCCCTTGAGCAGCTGGATAGCTATGCTCGGAGGCTTCCTCTAAGTGTGCTCCCACATCATTTGATAGAGAATAATCCAGTTTAATCACGCTCTTGAGGGAAATGAAATGACTTAAATTTGAGTCTCTTTAGTGTCAGTCTGATCAACTTTTCTTCATCTTCTAGCTTAACATTGTTCATTTTTTAAAATGGCAGTCAACTATTATGATCCAGGTATTAATAAAAGGACAGTTTCCACATCTTTATTTGAAAAAATAAAGATGGTCAGTGTCACAACTGCAGTAGTTCATATCAGATCCTGATCAATATACGTGACTGAGTCACTGTCACAGTTCAGCTATTGAAAGACTTCTTTGTTCTTTTGGTTGCCCGGTTTTCAAAGAAAAAATTTTGCACTCGCACTGTTTTTTCTTGCTCGTTCTGTCTCATTTGTCCAGTGCTTCCTGATAACTTCTGTATTTATTGGCCTGCTTCAGCCAAACTTGGCAACTCTGGCTGAGCTGAGGTCTCATAGCTGTGGAGTGCCTATGGTTTTCATGAAAATTGCTAGTTTGGTGTGTGCTTTAATATGCCTTTTGCTGAAGATGCAAACATTACTCATTCTGCCTGGCAGCAGTTTGCTGGCCCCTGAGTACCCACGTGGCTCTGGGCTAGCCACAGCATGTGTCATCTTCCAAGTGATAGACCAAATAAATGTTCACAGAGGAAGCTGAGGACCCTGTGGAGGTCCTGGTAGGAACAAGAAGAAAGTGGATGTTTGTCAGATGACTGTTTAAACAAGAAGATTGTTTGTCACAGTAAGATATAGGAAGAATTGGCTAAGGGGGGATTGGCAGGTGAGACGGGAGACATGAGGTAGAGGAGCTTGGCTTACAGTGGTAACTGGGTTAACAGTTTACAGACAAGGTAGAATATGAATGTCTTGGATGTGTAGGAAATCAGGCTTCATTAGCTTTGCTCCTTGCAGAAAAACATGTTATTAATTGGCTTTGGTCTCCTGGGGAACCACTAGCCTCGTTGGAAACTTTTCTGCTGCTTATTGTCTGATCGCTGAGGCATGCTCTGAACAGAAGGATGTCTTTGATGCTGATAGATCAAACTCTGAACTGAAATCTGCTGAGGTGAGGAAACCTGAATCAGCAAAGCCAGCTTTTAAGGAAACAGAGATCCCTCTCTGTGGAATGAAGGAACAAGTGTTGCCAGAGACTGGAAATACGAAGTCTGTGCTGTTTAACTCTCAGTGCTCTCTGGGGCCCAGCCAGCAGCCTGGAGGACAAAAGAGAAATTACTGGAGGATTTCTATCCAAGGAGGAAAAGAGAGCTAAGCAGCTGTATGTAGGAGTGAAAGGACAGCCTGATATGGTGTGTAGTTAATGCCCATTCCCATGCTTGCAGACTTGGCATACAAGAAGCAGTAGCATTAGCAAATTCTCTACAGTGCTAGGGAAAATTGCCTGGGACTTTCTCTTCCTGTAACTGCTAATACATTTTGAACTTGTATATTTAATCTGAGGCTTTCCACCCTGTCCTTTTGGGTAAGAATTCTGACACTAAAAACTGACTTCTGCACAGATAAAATCTAAATCAAGGGTTTGTTTCATCTCTTTTTACCATGAAGATCTGGGAGAGGACAGAAAAAAATTCTGCTTTGTTTTTAGAGGAGAAGTAGTTCCCAGATCTGATTTTGTTCTCAGCCTTCTTCAACTCACATTCTATTACTCTTTGCCTTTTTCTTTCACTATAATCACCTGATATAGGTCTGTTTATTATTTGCAAAGGTAGCCACTTTGTAGATGTGCCTGTTGAAGGTATATGACATGATTAGATAGTGCTAATTTAGAGGGGAACACATATACATGCATAAACTTATCCCCTGTACTTCTCCAAAGGATTACACGATGCATTTATCTCTGCAACATCCTCTGGACCCTCTGTGATGAAATCTTCAACTAGGTGGCCTCTGATTCTCTGCTGCAAGCCTTGTGTCACGGTTATCAAAACTCCAGGTGAGCTTCATATAGTAACTGCAATGTTTGCTTTTCATGCGGCTTCCAAAGGGACAGTTTGAGCAAAAGCAATAAAACGCAGGTGAAATTTGGTTTGAACTACTACTCTCTTTCACAAAATTCATGTAGCTGGACAATATTTTTGAAGGAATGGATAGGCCTGAGTATGAAGCATAAGCTACATGTACAGAGCAATATGTGACTGATTAAGATGTGGGGTGATGTGACTGGGGACTTTTTGTGGGCAGCCTGATAAAACATTGCAAGTAAGCATATCTACATTCATTTGATATTCTTAATTGATTATTTTTTTAATATAATGCAGTTGATAATAGCATTTAAATTTTAGTTGCAATATCATAACTGTGAAATGGGAGAGGTCTCAGACAGCAGAGTAATAGCTTAGAAGCAAAAGAAACTCAGGAAGATTAGTCACTGGAATTCTTATTTTGTGGAAACCTCAGAAAGGCATTAAAACAGACAAGTACATTAACAAACTTAAAATAAGCTTTTTATTACTTAATATTTTTTCACTGAAATTCAAAGCTTTGGCACTCTAAGTAAAGCGGAAAGTGGAAATCTCAGCAGCACTGCATTAATTTTTCAAGCCTTAATGTGCCAGACAGGGAATAAGTTATTACATCTGTTGCCCTCTGGGAGGAAGAATGAAAAGCACAAAAATGATTCTCTGCTGTTAGGATGGAATAACTGAATAATAGCTGATATAAGTGGCGGCGTTGCAGAAGAAAAGCTTACAGCTGCTTTTGTGTCATCATTAGGAGGGAACATTTCTCTGTATAACTAGTGTAGCAAGATTAAGAAACATGGCAAGGCTTATTTGTTCTTCTCAAGGGGCCCTTTACAATTATGGGAGAATATCAGATGAGTACCTCATGCACCGCTGCTGATAATCTATGTGAGATACTCCTTTTTTCATGTTGAATTTGTAGCCCATACACATTGTTTGCAGGATCCACAGGAGAAAATATAATTGCCTGCGACAAGCTTATGAGAGCAATATGGCACTTCAAACTGTGGTGCCTCTGGGCAGGCTAGAGCTTTGTCTGCCAGAAGCCCGGCTCTTGGGTGGGCTCCTGGAGATGAGGAAATGAGTCCATGAAGTCCTTGTCCCTCTGACAGGCAGAAACGTCTGCTGGGTTCTTGAATGACATGTTTTCCAAGGGAGAGCCCAGAAGGCCTCTTATTAATGATTATCTTCTCTGTAAATACACTCACAAAGCTTTTTAAGTACTGTGATAACATGGCAAATAAACAGAAGGATAACCCCAGTCTTGAGTAGAGGAAGGTACAGGAATTATTTGTGTCCGTGAGCTAACGAGGGAACAAAAGAAGATACAAAAGCACCGTGTCCATGCTTCAATGGTGCCTCAAGCTAAAGTATCTTAGCCTTTAGTCATTCCCAACAGGTATGAGAGGCTTCACTAACAGGCAGTAGAGCTGAGGAAGAAAAGCAACATGAATTTTTAGAAGGTTCTGCCTCTTCCCATCTCCCAGTTGAATGTCAAGTATTACTATGGCACGTGGATGAAGGAAGCCACATGGGCAACAGGGATAAAAGCATTTTAGGCGTTCTCAAATCAACTTGTCCTTTGTTGAAAAGAAAAATATAGAATGCAATGTATAGATTTTTATCTTAATCTTTATTTAATCGATCTTAAGATAGCTTCATAACATGCTTTGTTATGGGCCGCCATTGGCTTGCAATCCAAAGAATGCTCATTTTACCCGATGGAACTAACCGTACTGAGAGTTTTCATGCACATTTCTCTAATTAATACTGAACTGATATTGTTTCTCTGGAATGACCATGCCTTGTCAAGGGTTCATCTGAGGTCTGGGATGCAGAAGGCTGTGGCAATTTACTGTACCACAGGAAGTAATGCGTAAACAAAGACTATTTTAAGGCTGATATGAGCTAATAGAGAAGGTAAGTGCAAATTAAAGCTGATGGAAACATTCTGTCACTGATTTATTGCAAACACCATCTGACTGTATTTGTGTATTGAGGCAGACTAAGGATAGTCCTCTACTGTTCCATCAATGCATTCTTTAATTTTCTTAATACTTTTATTTGTATTGGGCAATGCCAGAGCAGCTATTGGTATGCAGAATTAGCTGAAATCAGTTTTTTTGAAACTTGGTTCACCACTCTATTTAATTAAGGGTTGTTGGAAAGCTTCCACATATTCTGTGTAGACTAGCTATGCCTTAAGCCTTACCTAGCTGATTTTGACAGTTTGTCAATAAATCCTGACAGGTCCTGTGCTCTTATTACATATATCATCATTGTCCTTTAAAAACCAGAGTAGCAATTCTACTGTGACCTGGTTAGGAGTGAGGACTCTTCCTGATCATAAGTTCCTTATGCAACATTATGCATAGTATGTAACAGTGGTACACTAGATGTGAAATCCTTCGTCTGTAAACACAAAACAAGTATGTGCCTGTATTTTATTTTGTGTGTAAACGTGCATAAAGCCAAAAACTTTTTCAGTACCCCTGCCTCTACGCTAGCTTGTAATTAGCCCTATGTATTGGACTAAACATCAAACCCCCAAATCACGTGCAAATTAGTCTTTCATTCTTGAGATCCATCTACCTCAGAGGAGAACTGTAGCTAAAGGCATCCAAAACCCCTGACATAGCAGCTCAGGAAAGGAAAGATCTGCAAGTGTTAAGAGTAAACCAATTATAAATAAGGGGAAGATTTTCTATTGTGAAGGGTAATCTGTCTCAGAGGTAGATTAACGTTGACATATCCCCTTTAGACAAGAAGCTCAGGACTGACAGCCATTTGGATTTATGTCTGGAAATGCTGTCAACACCCACACGTCATGAAAAAAACCCCCGTGGTCTCTTGGCTGCCTGCAGTTGCAGCCATCTGTTTGGATGGCACATTCCTGCTCATGGGTTGGTTGGAGTAGTTCACTAGGACTTCGTGGGTGCCAAGCAGCAATAGCTTGAAAAGAGCAGACTGTATGTCTCAACATGTGCTATATTTTTTATTAGGAGCCCTCATTCTGCATGACTGCAATAGCATCACAAACATCCTTGGTTTGCTGACATTTGTTGGTACTCACATGTCAAAGTAAGGGAACAGAGACAAATGAAACAGCTTTTGGGGGACCTTGTAGCTGGCAAGACGCAGTGCAGTGGGCACCTCAAAATACAATGTGGGACAATCCAAATGTCTTTAGGAGATCCATCTCCTGAGCTTTCTAGATGAATAGGAAAAAAAATCATTGCCTTTTCACCACCCACTGAATCAGCTGGAATTTATGACATAAAATTCCTCATTCAATTCCAGGATGGGAGAAGTCAGTCAAAATACCTAATTACATGAGTATTGAATATGGACACAGCACTCTCAAAAAAAAAAAAAAAAATATTAGCTGTGCCACAGAAGTGGAGAGATCTGCATAGCCAGAAGGCAATGCAGCTGTAAGGAATTTTACTCATAAGCTG
This sequence comes from Haliaeetus leucocephalus, assembly GCF_000737465.1. Lineage (NCBI taxonomy): Eukaryota > Metazoa > Chordata > Aves > Accipitriformes > Accipitridae > Haliaeetus > Haliaeetus leucocephalus. Next base: position 1,718,205 of record NW_010973316.1, on the reverse strand, counting down.
TGGATTTTACTTATGGTTTTGTTTTACATTCAACAACAAAATTATTTCACTTTAGAAAAAAATGAACAGTGATTATTTCATTAGATTTTCAATAAGCTAATTTTTATCTTGATTACCATTTTCAGTTTTTCTTAAGAGCTTTTCAAAAAAGAAAAAAAATCCAGTAATGTTATACCTAAATGAAGCAACAGTGCAGTTATCACTTTTAGCCAGAAGTGTCGTCACTGCATCACTGCTGTTAACGATTCATGTCAGCTGGGGAATGATTTTATATAGCATTAAATCCCCACAGACTCAAAACCACATGTGTTTCCTACGTCTTGTATGAAGACTGTACACTCCAAATTACCCATTCTGAATACAGCCAATATCTCTGTGTCTTGAAAGATATTGATAAATCTCCAGATCTGGCCTTCCTATTTGTTACGAACTCCATTTGCGTTCCATATCATAAGATATTATCCAGCAAGGTTATTCATGGGTGCTGTTAAATTAGATTACAGCCGGGCTGTGTGATTAGATTAAAACCAGTTTACCAATCTGCTTCACAACTGTATTTCTCCAAAGCCCAATCGGTTGCAGATCTAACAAACGCTAATGCACTCTGCCATACTGGGAATCGCAGAGCCGGGCTATCCGTTATCAGACTGTGTGGCAATGAGCCATGATGACAGTACTCAGCTCTCGCTTTGCGGGGGACTGTGCTGCCTTTTCACCATCAATCCTGCGCAGCACGACGCAGCGCACCACTCACGGGAGCGATCTGTGAGGAGTGTTAATGGGCAGAAGGGTACGGTTCCCCCTCTCAGGGGAGCCGGGAGGATGAGCAGCAGTGGTGACTTTTCAAAGTGAAACCGGCATTGGGCTTTGAGCAGCCCCAGAGGCCTCTGTTTAATGAAATAATTACCTCTTGAGCTGCTGTTGAGAAGGAAAATTTTATTTAATCCTTCCGACTCATTTTCCACCAGCACACAATGTTTGGAAGGAATAAAAATATGAAGTATCCACTAAAAAGCATAGGTTTTTAAGGTTAATGTCTAACACCACAAATTTCCGAGGACATATGCTTACTGCCTTTGTAAGATAGATGCAACACACTTTTAAGAGGCCCCGAGTCTGAGACATAGTAGGTAACATTGGACACAAATTTTCCTTTTGTGAAAAAGCAGTGTTTTATTGTTAAAGTGCCTTTTTTTTTAAAAACTAAAGACAAATGAGGTCTCTGTATTTTACACACTGTTCCTGCTCAATCCTTCCTTATTTTAAAACAAGTATTACATTCGGTCTTCCTGTCAAAGGTCTGTTGTTATGTAGCCTTTCCCCCTGACAAGCCTAGTTACGTCTTACATGGAACTGTTTTTACCCCTGCTTTTTTTTAAACACATCTACATTTCTCATATGCTTTCATAGTTTTCTTGTTTCATTAGATCTCTGATTTTTAACACAAACGTGTCAGTGACTGAATAATGCCACCACCAACTCCCAAACAAGTAGGAAAAAAAGCTGATTTATTTATTTATTTATTTATATTTTGACTAAATTGCTAGCTAAGTTTCTAGCATAAACTCCCAAACAATCTACCTATACCTAGAAGTGGCGTGCTGCTATAGCGTGGAAATGGGGGATAATAAGCTGCAGAAAATAGCAGTCAGAAATAACAACGTTGGAAGACAAGAAGTTTTGCCTGAGAACACCGGGTGTTGATAGTGGAGAGGTTGAACCATCTCTGACTCAGCTACAACATATAATGATGCACATGAAGAACCCATCCAAGTCTTCCATAGTGACTAAGTGCCATTTGCATGTCTCTGCTGGTGACAAGATGACCTTCACCTCTTCCCATGCCCATCAGCTATCTGTGCTGGAGGAGCGTGCTCCATCCCCTCTGTCTGTGTCAGCAGGGGATTCAGGTGAGCAGGCGTTTTCTCCTCCCTTAGCTGGCATTCACCATGGTGTGAGACTGAGCTCGTGTTTAGGGCAGTAGTTTCAAAGCATGAGCCCTGGGAATGATGGCACTGTCTGGGACGTTGGCCAAAGCGCACTGAAAGGCATGCAAAGTTTTTGATAGTGTATTCAAAAGAATTACTGTATGGGAATGGCATCTATATTCCAGGCTTTTCCAGCATATGTTAAAGTTTTCTGAGGTTACTCGTTGAGGTAAATATTCTTTACTTCTCCCATTTCCAAGAACCTTTTACCCTTGACTAGACAAATGATGACATTGCCATGTTACTAATCTTGCTGATTTTCACAGTGTTTGATAAACACTTTGGAACAGATTTCATCACATCCAGCAGATTTAATGCTTTTTAAGATAAGGCAAGTGCCTAACAGTAATACTTTTCTCAGTCAATTCAACTACAAGTAAATACTGTAACGTTTTCTGTCTGCATACTATGTGTGATTATAGGATTAAACCTGAAACAAAAGCCTGGTTTTGTAAGCAGTTAAAAATCTCTTGTTGAAGCTCTTCTTTCTCCCTTACTGTAGAAAATGGACTCATTTTTTCCTTGACAGGTTTCCGGTTATGAAAACTGATTGTAGGCTAAAAAACCAGGATGTTGGGAGAGATTTAATTTCCTTTTGAGAGGATCATTTTAAAATGGAAATACACTCAATTTCGGAAGATTTCAATTTTATTTGTTCCAACTCTCCCTGCAAATTTATTTTTCTGCTTTATCCATTTTTCCTTTTCATACTTTGGAAAGTTGCCATAGCTACACAGAAATTGCTGATAATTTCACTCAGTAAAGAAAACAACTCCCCCTCCCCCCCCCCAACTCTCAGTAGTTATGAAGAAAGATGTTGTTACTTGTAACATTAAGAGGTTTCCTCCTCTGGCCCCCACTCTCTTGTCGATTGTGTCTATTCAAGCAGCAACATTTTTCTGACTCATATTTACTTGATGATTCAGGACCTCAGAAATTAGATTCCATAATCAGAAATGACTGCAGTGAGTGTTAATATCTGTGTGGGATATGGTAAAGCTTGGAAATCTATAATGCCCAACATATTACATCAGGCTCTGAGAAGGCATTCCCTTTTCCTTGATTTTGTCATCTGTAATGTAGCATGGGATAGAGATAGCAAAGTGCATGTTTATTTAATTTTTTTGTTTGTTTCATCTTTAAAAATTTCTTCAAAATCATGATAATTTTAGGTGCTGCAATCTAAATAATGATAATAATAATGATGATGATGATAATAATAATAATAATAAATTTCAATTTCTGTCCCTGTTGGAAAAGTTCCAGAAGCTGGTTCTGATTGAGATGACAACCTGTTTTCAGACAGTGAGAATCACTGTATGTAGTTCCCATTATAAAATATCCAGAACTAGCAACATCATTTACTACTGCTACTCCTTCAGTCAGCTGTACCTATGTAAGCCCAGGAGACAAGATGGAATTCATCTGAAGGCAATGCAGGACAGAGATGTCGTTTCAAAGCTGCTCTGCAGCATTGGAAAGGTCACAGCAATTGCAGGTGTTCCCCAGTGACTAAAAGAACCAAATATTAAACCTGTCTTCAAAAAGGGAAGGAAGGAGGATCTGGAAAACTACCAGCAAGTCAGCCTTGCCTCAGTCCCTCTGAAAGTTATGGAGCAAGTCATCAAAGCAGCTATTTGAATTGTATGAGGTATGGTACTGGAGAGTTGGTCTCACTCCCTTCTCCTCCGTGACTATTTGTGTGACGTGTACAAAGCAGGATATCCACTCACAGGGATATCCTATACAGTGGGGAAGTAGAGCACAAGGCAAGGTTAAAAGCCACTTGCTGCCCTTCACCGCTTTTCTTCCATGAGCCTGAAAGCCAAGAGCTTTGCTATGGATCCCACTGATTGAACTGAACAAAGTCTTCATTATTTCTTCCAAGCAAGCCACAGGAGTTCAACTATCTCTCCTCTAAAGCAGTTCTATTTTTAATTCAATAGTTGAAGAAAACAAAAACCCTTCCTTACACAGCTTTCGTGATAACATATCACACCAAGCATAGCCCAAAACACTGTTGGAGCGGCTTCCTAAAACTGTTATTCTCACTTCCAAAGTCATGATTTATCCATGTACTCCCTTGAAAATTTCAGCAATGAATCAATCGTATTGTTTTCTGTTTCTACGGAAATAGAGTAGGAGTACTCATAAAATCAGCTGGTTTGTCTTAGCTGATGAACAGATGAGGGAAATATCATCCCAAACTTTATAGCTGCTTCAGAACCAACACAAGTTAAGTGCTTTAGTCTGATGTCCTAAGGACAATGTAGAACAAGGCAGGATTCAAGGGCTGTGTTATTTCCTCTAAGGCTGTCTTGGTAACACTGATTAGTTACAGGAAACTTTGCTCTAACTCTTTTCTTTGGAAAATGCAAAGACATCATATATAAGTGAATGTTACGTTTGAAGCATACAGCAAACCATACTGGTTCCCAGCGTGCCACGCTATGGCCAAAACCGACACGGACATTTCTAGACATATGTTTTCTATGCACAAATGTACAAAGGGTGCACACACAAACATGTACATATATGGACATTTGATTTGGCAGCTCTTTTCTTCAGTTTATTTTTATTTTTAATTTTAATTCATTTATGTGGTGTGCTTAATAAAACAATCTAAGTACTCATGGCTGTAGCTTGATCTACAGCATATGTGCAGCTTTTAGAAATGTTTTCAGTACTTACAGTATATGCAATAGCATATAAAAACCCTCAGAAAGTAGATGTTACTGGTGAATATTGTCTATTCTAAAAAGCATCAAGTCATCATACAAATGTGCAACATGTTTGATAATGTAATATTTTCTTCATGGGAGATAAAAATAATTCACTAAAATGATTGGATTGCATCCTTTATATAATTTTAAGGGAATGAAAGTCAGTTTTGTAGTTAACCTATGTCAATGCTTGGCAAGAATCATATCTGTTTTAATGGATGATTTATTTTAGTGTCTTTCTCACACTGTCATGTGGGTATCCAAAGGAAACCCTTCCTTGGATGAACAGAGCACTTCCATTCCATTTGTATTGGACTTCCCTAATAAGCAGGAAACATGATCTCTAGTTTGCTGCAGAAGGTGCAGATATGTTATTAAAGCTGAATATTTAAATTAAGTAATTCTGGAACTAAATATATGGTGAAAAAAGTATCACAAATTTAAAATACCAATAACACCACTATTATTATTTGGCTGGTTTTGCTAGAAGTATTTCCATACTTCAAATGCAGTAGTGTGTGGTCTGGAAGGTGTCTCCAATTTTGCCATTGTCCTGGTTTCAGCTGGGATAGAGTTAATTTTCTTTCTAGTAGCTGGTATAGTGTTATGTCTTGGATTCAGTATGAGAAGAATGTTGATAGCACACTGATGTTTTCAGTTGTTGCTAAGTAGTATTTAGACTAAGTCAAATGTTTTTCAGCTTCTCATGCCCAGCCAGCAAGAAGGCTGAAGGGGCACACGAAGTTGGGAGGGGACGCAGCCAGCTGACCCAAACTGGCCAAAGGGATATTCCATACCATGTGATGTCATGCCCAGTATATAAACTGGGGGGGCTTGGCCTGGGGGAGATCGCTGCTTGGGAACTAGCTGGGCATCGGTTGGCGAGCAATTGCATTGTGCATCACTTGTTCTGTATATTCCAATCCTTTTATTAGTATTGTCATTTTATTATTGTTATTATTATCATTATTAGTTTCTTCCTTTCTGTTCTATTAAATTGTTTTTATATCAACCCATGAGTTTTACCTTTTTCCTTCCGATTCTCTCCCCCATCCCACTTGGGGGGGGGAGGGAGTGAGCCGCTGTGTGGTGCTTAGTTACCAGCTGAGGTTAAACCACGACAGCCATGTTTAAAGAATATGGGAATTTCAACATTGCCATAGTGAAGTTTGATACTATTTCATCCCTTTGTTCACATGGTTTGTGACTATTTAATTGGGAAAATTGGCTGATCCCATTTCTCTCATATCTGTTTTCACAATCTTCATATATTCAGAAAAAAGATCTATAAGAATTTTAAAAACAAGTAATCCTTGTAGGGTTTTAGGAATCTCAGCTTACACTATAGATGTTTGACAGGCTGGAGAGTATATCAATGTATAACAACAAGAGGAAATGATACATCTTCTCTCTTCTGAAATACTACCTGCTCAAAATGAGACTTTTAAAATGAACTTTGAAAAGGAACCCTTGTAAAAAGCTTATTTTCTTTTGATGAGGTATAAAGTTGCTTTCTCTATTATTTTTTTAAGGAAAAGTAACAAATTCATTGTTTTCCTGTTTAGACTCATTTGAGGTGGAGCAGAAGGAATATAACGGCTTAATTCTTTGTATGGTAATTTTGGTTCTTCCTGTAGGGGAATGTACATGTGTAAATGAAAACCTTTCTTTAATAATAATTCCCAGATGTGTGGCAGAAATATGATCCTTTGTGTCAGTCAAAATGTCAAAGTTATTTGTTTCATTATACACAATATAATTGCATTTCATCCCTCTGGTTTCTACAGCTGAATATCTTACTACACTTCCTTTTAGTAGATGCTACAGTAGAGTTGTAAATGAGCTTCAAAAAGTGAACTTTCAAGCTGTTTTGGGACATCATTTTGCCCAGACACACAAGTTACTTTCCAGAGAGTGGGTGTGAAATTCAGATCTCACTCTGGATTCTGAATTGAAAGACATTTCCTCTAGTATTTTTCATCAAGTTTTGCTTTCAAGGGCATTAACAGGAGAGCTGTAGTCATAAATGTGGGGCAGAAATCCCACCTGTGCATTGTTGTTGCAGGTGATTGCCCTGCGTGCAGTAGGAGGCTGAGATTATATGTTAGTGGCAATTTCAGAAGCAGCTATGCGTAGGTACAAGTGGAGTACGAGCCCAGTATGCAATTGTGCATTTCCTTCTGTACTGGAATTGAAACAGCAAATGCAAACAATACACAAAGGAGGAAAAGGAAAAAGGAAATCACTTCACTTGAGAAGAGCCACACATGGCAAGACTAACAGTCTGTCTAGCCTCGTACAGGCCTCTGATACTGTCCAAACCCAGGTGCTTAAGAGGGAAAGAATCAGCAGGTTCAAAAGGGAGATAGACAAAATCAGGGGTGATTGGTTGTCAGCCCTCAGGGCAGCACTGGGCTGTAATTGCCCTGACCAGCTTCACCTAGCCCTCTCCCCACACCTGCAGCCCGTCAGCCCAGGAGCTCATTTAAGCTCCAGCCTGAAGGTCCAGACTTGGATTGAGCTGGTTTAGGTATATTTGTTCCTAGACCTGTTCCCTGGCTTATTGTTTGGATTTTCTGGACTGACTTGGGGTGTGACTTGTAACCCTACCTTTGCTTGAGGATCACTGGACTGTTGATGGGTCTTGCTGCTGTTATCATCCCTGCTCTGCTCACCTGGATCAGGGGCCCTATCTGTGAGGTCAGTGCCTTTATTTTTAAGAACAGAGCAATGGGGTGACCTAATATACTGTGGTTTTCCTAAGCACTAACCAAGACAAATGTGTCTTGCCTCTACCAAAGTGCTTAGACTTAAAATCTCTGCTTGGAGTTCAGCAACTTACTTGGTAACTGTTAGCTGGTGGCAATTCAGCAAGTGCTGTAACACAGCTCTCTTTCCTGGGTGAAATATGAATTATCTGCAATTGTGTAGTGAATTCAAATGAGGTGTGGTTGAGTAATGTATTACTATGGAAGGGGTTTAATGGCCTAGAAGTTCAAAATAATGCGTGTGTGTATGGGAAAAATCAAAAGATCTGATATCTTAAACAATCTTTTCCCTCCTGAAGCATTTTTAAGCCTAGCATATGCAGGTTCAATTCACCACCATCTTAAATGAATCTGATTCAGTAGGAAAGTATATGAGCTTTCTCTTCAGAGAGCTGTTTGAGTATAAAATGTCAGGAGGCTGCAATTCCCCCATTTCTGAATGAGTGGGGCATGTGCTGTTTTTCTTAGGGAGGAGTAGAGTCTTCAGAGAACGCTTTTAAATGCACAGGCTGTGCTATCACATGCTGCGTGGCTTTTTGCTTGGAAACTAAACTCCTGTTACTATTTCCGGATGCTAACTTGCATCTGTTGTGAAACTATGAGTGTCAGTATGGTGTTGGATGCTTGTTGTTAGCTCTGGATGCTCTAGGAGGTGGCAGGACAGCAGTAAATGCTTCTTGCAGTGAGGTTTTGCCTTACAGCCATCTGTACAAGAGAATTAACATTTCAGTCCTCACAGGTACACCTGATTGCTCAGCTATCATTCAGGGGCAAAGGGGCGCTCAGAAAGAGGGCTAGCAATAGGATTCTGGAAAGATGCATACATGCAAATAAACACTAAAATACAGATTTGGAAAGCGTGTTAATCTTCTAGAGGCGATCCTTGCGCATCAGCTTCCAGATTCTTTCATCAGGCCCAAGATTTGATACTAGCTGATTGAGAGAAGAGCCTGTACATGCTTACTTCTTTCTGCTGAAGGCTCTTTACACTTCACAGGGCACAACAGTTCTGTGATTTGAAGAAAGTTCCTTTCTAACCGGACTGACTGGCTTTCCCTCAGGGAAAAGAACCACTGTCTTACCCAGACATTGGGCTTGCATCGGTGTCCTGGATTGGTTTACTGTAGAAACAAAATTCATACAAAGATTCCACGTGGAAAAAGTCAATTTGCAAGGAGCTGTATTAATGGTCCTTTGGTTTCTCTGTTGTGTTTTTGAGATGTAGCTTTTTTCATGTTTTAGCTGCCTGTTATGCCATGATGTAAAACATAATGACAGCTATATTTACAACTAGAGTTTACAGAACCAGATGAACCTTAAACTTGGACACAGGCTTATTCCCCAAGCTGTTGCTACTATGATAAAACAGTTCTGTCCAGGAATGCAATGAAACTGGTTATATCTGCAGGGATATTTAAGAATGTTACTAAAATTTCTAGAGAAGACTAGTGTTGACTTTGACTTTCCTTGCAATGAAGGATTGGGTAGCTAATGGCTGTAGTTCCTGAGGTGATCTCCCTTATAGATTTTTAGCTAAAAGCCATTAAATATAGGTACATTAGAAGGAAAAAAATACATCACCTATGCAGGTATGTGCAGTCATGATGTCCTGAGGATACTGAGGGCTGCAAAGCATTTGTTGTATTTGGATAATAACCTGTATGTCTGGACTTGACACTTTGTTTCTAAAACCTTAGCTAATAAGGTTAAGGGATATGACTTGCATTATACCAGGTCTCAGAGACCTTGAATATAGTTAAAGACCTATGGTCCATATTCATTGCCATTATAATGCACATATAGATAGATGCATGCCCACCAGCATCTGCTCTGTTGCTAGTCATGAAGTGGGGAAAAAAACATAAGGAAAAGGTTGTAAGATGGTAGGGTTTGGGAAAGGCAAGAGTGGCATGTTTTTCCCTAGTGGTCTGTTCCATAGGCCATGATTAACACAATAAAATTTTCCTAGAGACTGCATGGAAGATCTAACTTCTAAGATCTAACTTCTAACTAACGTTTTTGATCTAACTTTCTAAGCAAGTTGAGTCTACATGCTCATGCTCTCCTACCCATCTACTCACAAGCACCTAGATATGCCCTCAAGTAGTCTGGGTAGGATTGCTTTTGTGCGACAGAGAAGACAGGGAAGGCCAGCTATTGAATATGCATTGCATTCCCGCATTCCTTTTGATTGCCAACTCATTAAAAAATCACATTCGTGAGTAATTAATGAATTGTACTGATCTGAATAAATGATATTTATTGAGCTCAAGGCTCTTCAACTATGGGCAAACTGGCATTTTGCTGTCCCAAGTGTAATGGACTGGTGTTGTATAGGATATGGATAGACTTGCTAAATTGAGCTTCTGGCAGAGCATGGAAAGGATTGAAGCATTGGCTTCTGGAAGAGGTCACCTTCTTATGGTAAAGCATATTCCACATACACCTCCCAAACTCATGGTAGTAGAAGCAAGTGCAAACAGCCCTGGTTTTTCAGCCCTCTAGCACAGCCAAGATGATGGCAGTCATTTTGCTGCTCTCGGAAAGATGTTAATCAATGACTGACTTGGCTGTTAATGCAGATTTAGTATCAAGCTGAAGTTGTAAATGGTTATTGCTCAACCTTTTGCAACAAATATTTAGGGGACCAGTTTGGTAATGTGACTGATAGCTCATTGTCTGCTCAATGCCTGTGCTCCCCAGTAATGAAGTCTTTGACACTTGATAAACTATTGAAGCAATAATTACACTCGGTCAAACCTCTAATGATTTTGGAGGGGTGTATGTGTGGGGGGGATTGCTGTTTTGTGTCCTACTGCTGGGAATGAAGTCAGATATTTGGATGCAGGAATGATAAACCAAACATCTTAAATAAGTCATTGTGGTATGTGGAAGACCAAGGGTTGTACAGGTCAGGAAACACAAACAACTTATTTGAAGCTTGAAGCGTTAAAACTGACTGCCTTTAAGTTTTAAGGTACCATTTCCCATTTTGTTTTTAACTTTTCCTGCTTTATTGACATTCCTTAATCCCTGGTGAATTTTGTTGCATACAGTAGAAAAATTCAGATTACTTCAGAAGGCCTTTAAGAGGGTTTTGTTTAAGGTTATATTTGGTTTGTTTTGGTTGTGTCGTGTCGTCGTCGTCCCGTCCCCCCGTCGTCCCCCCCGTTACTGTAGTACTATGGAAGTGATGCATATTCTGTAGTAAATGGATGAAAATATACTGAAGGTTGTAAGACATTAAACCAGAATATTAGGGAAAAATTACTTGAAGAGAAATGCCTACTAAATAATATAAAAATTAAGAAATATGATCTTTCAAGTGAAGGAAACATTTGTTTCAACTGAAACAATCTTTAAGGAAAATTGTGCTCTGTTAATAGGATATTCATGGAAAGAGAAAATGACAGGAAACGCAAGAGCATAGGGGCCATTCAGTCCAGAAGAAAACTATTTACATATGTGAACCATAAACCAAAAATGCATGAATTAAGGTCATGATGGCTAGATCCCATGATCATTTGCAGCCATATGGACAGTCTTGTATCTTCTTGAGGATTAAGAAACACTTCCTTCAGAGATTTCATGACTCTATTTAAGTGACTGAAATTTCCTTCATCAACCTATAGTTCTTGTAGAGCTTCTGTGAACTGGGGGGAGATCCATATGCATTTTTATCAAAGCCCAAATATCTTAGACTGGATGTTTAAATAAGAACTTTAATAGCTTTCTGATGTTTTTTGTCCTGGTTTCAGCTGGGATAGAGTTAATTGTCTTCCTAGTAGCTGGTACAGTGCTACGTTTTGAGTTCAGTATGTGAAGAATGTTGATAACACTGATGTTTTCAGTTGTTGCTCAGTAGTGTTTAGACTATAGTCAAGGATTTTTCAGCTTCTCATGCCCAGCTAGCGAGAAAGCTGGAGGGGCACAAGAAGTTGGCACAGGACACAGCCAGGGCACCTGACCCAAACTGGCCAAAGGGGTATTCCATACCATGGGACGTCCCATCCAGTATAGGAACTGGGAAGGGGCGGGGGGGAATCGCGGCTGGGGGACTAGCTGGGTGTCGATCAGCGGGTGGTGAGCAATTGCACTGTGCATCATTTGTACATGCCAATCCTTTCATTATTACTGTTGTCATTTTATTAGGGTTATCATTATCAGTTTCCTCTTTTTTTTTTTCTATTAAACTGTTCTTATCTCAACCCACAGGTTTTGCTTCTTTTCCCGATTTTTCTCCCCCATCCCACTGGATGGGGGGGGAGTGAGTGAGCGGCTGCGTGGTGCTTAGTTGCTGGCTGGGGTTAAACCACGACATTTTTAAACTAATTCTTCTCACAGCAAATGTCGGGAACAATACTAATCACTTTGAGGGGAAAGTACAAATTTATTTTTTTGAACATTAACTTCAAGCGCCATAAATATAATAGACGTACTAAATAATTGCTAACTGATTTTTCTAAGCAAATGTAAAAGCAGATTTTTCTAGGATACATTTTTTCCTTGATATAGTTTCTTAAGCTACATTAATTTCTCACAAGACTTTGCATATATTATATCTTCACTATATTGCTGGAAATTTTGGTATTTCCAGAGTTTTTGTGCAAAAACTGGATAGACGCTTGGGTGCCTTTGGTGAAGTAATATGCTATTGGATCCTTGAGAATAGAATAAAATTTGGAATTGAGAAATACTATTACATGTGAGAAAACATACTTCAAAGCCTCTTGTGGTTAAATGTACTGTCTTAAGATTTTCTGGGCTAGGTTGTTATTGAACTGTACAGTGGTAATAGGGTATGTTACTTATTAAATAGGTTTATAATAAAAATAGGAAAAATAATTGTGCCCAGATGGTAGCTTGGCAAATTTATAACACTGATCCATCTTTTGTGCTTACGAATAAGACAGTGACAAAGATCAAAGTTTATTACTGCTTTAACTTCAAAAGTGCTATTTCTATCTGACATGCACTTCCCAATTGTCTTTCCAAATCCACGTGAAGTGACCACTGTAGTACAGCTAAAATGAAAACAATATAGTTTTTGTACCATGCTTTATTTGTGGTCATTGTGTATTAATTAGTTATATGTGCAGCCTTGTTGATTCTCAATCTCATGAGCCCAGACTATCTTGTTCACATTCATTCCAATATGTGCAGTGAGAATGTCATGTATCGCACAATTTTCCAATTAGGTAGCATATTTTTCACCCTTGTAAATGAAAGGAAGGGGACAACCTAACCTCAGAAGTTGTGTGGGCTTTTTTTTTCTTTTTTTTTTTTAATGTTCTGTAGCTGTCAAAATGTTCATTACTCGTATGCCTTGCTTTTGCTGCAAAATTCCTCTTGTGACTTCCCTGCATGCATCTTTAACAACTGAAGTATTAGGACAAGATTTTCAGAAATGTGCAACTTCCTTGTAAGTTAGATTAGAAAAACGTAGCTACTGGAGATAGATTTTTCTAAAAGAGATTATCTTGTTGTACAGCAAGGTTTTTGGAGATAAAGCCATTAATACTAGATGACATAGTATTTTCCACTGTTGCTGCATAAAGTACATTCTAATAGAAATAATACAGTTCTGGAGGATGCTGACTCTAAGTGACTAACTGCTGCAAGTATCGATCCGTTAGTAATCAAAAGTACTTCCTGATTAAAATTTTGGTTTGCATTAATAATGAATTATCTACTAAAGTGTGGATTTAAGAGTGTCTGAGCCTTGAGTGGGTTAGTCCATTAGCATCTAAGCTATGCAGCATTTGCTTCCTTGTCATGTAACTCTGAAGTCCTCAACTTAGACCACTCTTGCCTGTTGTATCCGTGTGTGTTTTGTGATCCAAAATACTTTGAAATAAACTATAATCTGATATTATGTATCTCTTCAATAGTGTATATCGCATGTATAATAGGGGAGTGCCAGAAAGAAACCTTGATGTGTAATGTATAGTGAACGTCAAATCTGAATTCGAGCACACACGTGCTTCACTATGTGCTCGATGTTCTGGACTCAGCATGCACACCTTTTGACTATGCAAAGCATGAACAGTCTGTATCAAATCTCTTACACGTGCTGCAGGTACGGTTTGACTACAGAACAAAAGGTCAAACAGATGTAGGATTTAAAGTCCATATGTTACACAGTTGCTGACTCCCTGTTGAACCCTGACTGGGTTACTAACAGCATGCAGGAGTGCACCTGCTGCTCTGGATGTTAATGAAAACTAAGTTACTGTGTTTCCTTCACCACATTTGCATGTGGAACTTGATTCAAAAAGGATAGTTGGACCCAATAAGAAGTATTAGCAGTATTGTCAGTTACTATGTAATTATAATTAAAAGATACTAAAGCTGATTCTAATGGATTCTGGAAACTGCTAACGTCCTTCAGTATTAACTGTACTGTTATGGTAAGGTAAAAGGATGGGAGGATAGCATAAGGAAGCATCCCCTGAGTTCAATTGATGAGAAATCAGGCATATCAGAAATAAAGAATATCTGTTTGCGGGTAGGGAAAAAAAAAAAAAAAATCTTTAATTTCTCTGAAGAGGTGAGAGAGAGAAATGTAAACATAGCCCATCACAGCAGTCAACTGACAGTGTGTAAAAAACCCAACCAAACAGAAAACTCCACCAAAACCCCAAACGAACAACAAAACCAACACCAAACCACCAAACAATGAGATGAACAGAAAGCTTTTAAAATTAGGGAAAGAACTTGGGAAAACTGGCAGAACAAAGCATGCCTGGAAGTCTCCCAACAGATCTTGGTAACATCTGTGTTTTAAACTGGAGAGACTGAATTGCTTGCTTGCTTGCTTGTTAATTAGGAAGGCTGGTATGTTGCTATGAGAAAACTGAAATGTGAATAATAAACCTGTCATGAAGATTACCTGTCACTTTTCCTAGATAAATATTCCTGTTCAAAGGTGAGATTCCAGAGGAATGATTTGATCATCACAGTAGCCATTGCATTTGATACTTCTGTGTAACAGTCGGGAAATAACCAGACTATCAATAGTGTCTTGAAAAAACACTTTATTCTTTACAGAAGCATTCTTTGCTATAGCTGGGCATTAACTATTCCTGGCCACAAATACTTTTTATTTCAAACAAATTTTAATTTGAGAGGAAATGAGATCAGTCTTTCTTGAGAGCTAGGGTTAAAAATCATCTTGGCTAAGAGCCTGGATACAAAACTCTCTTTAATTTGACTAACCCACCAAAACTGAGGGTTGATAGTAGAACAGGGAAGGCCCCAAACCCTTTCTTCTATCCTTCTTCAGAAGCTGGAAATACCCGCTCTAGCTGTTTGGTTGCTAAATTGTTGATAAATTGCCCATCCACCCCCATCAGCCTGCACTGGTGTACAAGAACATCTCCACAGGACTTCTTACCTATCCAGATAGAGAAGGATCTGTTTTACCTCCAGCAAATTAAAAACTGCAGTCTGGAGAGTAAGGCATGAAGAAGGTACTTATCTGTATTTCATCAAACCCTTGTTATTTGTGCTCCAATTAATGCCAGTTGTTAATCTCTCATTTGAGTCGATGGCATTTAAATTATACAACACAGAAGTTAAAATATTTCCAGAAGATGACAACAATAGCTGTGCCTAACATTTGTTTTGATGTATCAAAGTAATGATCCGCAGTTCTGAGCAGCCTTCAGTGTGGGAAGAATGAAGTTTATATGTGGGGCTTCTTGGAAAAGAGTAGACAAAATTAAGCTTAGCTCTACCAAACAGAGGGAAGGAGAACATGTGGGGAAGGCAAGGAGAGCTGGGCTTGCTGCTCCCGCTGCCGTCAGGAGAGCAGGAGGAGGGAGCAGGTCTCCTGGGGATGCCACTGACAGAGGCTGTCCTGCTCTTCCTCTGTGGTGGTCGCCCATTCCTCCTGGGACCACCATGGTACTTTCGGTCGCTGACGGGAGGATGAAGAGGTCTTTGGTTAGACCAGGTGTGTTATTTCTCATCCGTAAGGATCGTCTGATATATTTCAAGCAAACTGGCAGAGCCCGAAGATGCAGTCAAAAAGCACTGGCGATTTATTTCTCCGCTGATTTTCAGCTCCAGTGGAACACACAGATAAAATGCAAAAATATATCAGCTTAGAAATAACTCATATGTGATTATATCCAGGGCTTTCCTCTTTAAATATTTAGAGTAAATGTAAATATATTCATAGCATTGTATTTTACGCCTGTAGAAATGCATTTGCAGGGTGTCAATGTGTTATAAAAAATAATGGAAAATACTATTTTCTAATAAAAAACACAAAAATTGAAGGCAGTAAGACCAGCAAAAGTTGTTGCAAAGAGACATATTGCTCCCCGTATTCTGTATTTGAAATTCAAATTCTAATTACAACATTGTACTTTGAGATTGCTCTAACAGTGATTTAGATTCTTTCCAGTAATCATTTCTCTATAATAACTAGGTACTTTAATGACTAGGTACCACTAGTGACACATAAATATCTTTAACAGATATGGTTAGCTAGCTTAATCTTGGATGCGGACTGTTTAGATAGATGCTATAATTACTTGTAAATATTGTTTAAAAAAAAAATAAAAATCACTGGAATGTTTACGTTGGGCACCAAAGACTAATTTTCAGGGCGATGGGTCTGGTGTCTTTAGGAGTATGAAACTCTTTGTGCAGGCAACTGGCAGGAATGTGTATGGTATCTCTAAGCTCATACGCATGCCTCATTGTGGTGTGTATATATAGATGTAGGTATATTGCCATGCTGTGGTATGCATGTCAACTGCTGTGCATCATATTATGACTTAACTGCTGTGTATCATACCCAAAGGTTAGTGAGATTTAAACATATGTGGTTTTCAAGCAAGCGTGTGGCTGGTGGTGGAGAGTGTGCAACAAAGTAGATTAATTCTGAGAAGTATATTAATAGTTTTACTTAAAGAATAACTACTTTTGTAAATAGAGATGTCTTCATAGTGAGTATCTTCCTTCTGGAAAATCTCTAGTGTTTTCACTGCAAGGAAATGGACAAAATAATTGCAGTTTAAAATATAACCTTCAAAATATGGATGTGCATGGATTGGTGTCAGAGAGATTATACTTGCTTAAAGAAAATTTATTTAAAGCTTAACATATGTATGCATGATTGTGTCCTACTGAGAGCTATAATATAAAAACCTGGAAGTCAGACTATCAAAACTAAAGTTATTTTTATGAGGACCTGTACAGAAAAGCTGAGATAATATAGCATATCAGTAATTTACAGTAGACATTTTGATTTTTATTTATTAATAAATGCAGCTTGCATATGTAGTTTCTACAGTAATTAAATTATAAAGTTGAAGGAATGTAGAAGGTAATAGGCCTTCTGCTGAGAGCAAGTGGAACATGTCATGTATGTTTAAAATGTTGCTAGCCTTCCAGAACCAATTAACTATAAGCAATGTAGGCATTTTTTTAATTGTATTTTAAGGAATAAAAATACCTGACCTTGAAAAACAATATAGACCTTTCTTTGTGGGGAAAAAAGCAAAACTACACATTGGAAATTATTATAGCTCCACTAAGGAATTAATGTATGTGCTGCTCCAGCATAATCTTTTCTGTACCTTAGTTAAATATTCCTCACGCTTCTGCAAACCTCTCATTCTGTTACTATTATTCTATTATATCCTATGCTATTACACTGCTTTTGTTTAATTCAGTGTTTTTCTTGAGCTAAAAATCAACAGCAATTGTTTTAAACAATGGTAGATGCATTCAGTATGTTAGTACTTGGAGGTTTTCCTGCTTAGAAAAAAACATAGGCTGGAGCTTTGGCTACCTTCACGATATCTATATCTCTTCAGTACATCATAAGCAGGGAAATGTAGAATTCCCTTTCTTTCTGCAGCTGTTTCATTCTTTTATAAAACTTCTCTTGATCTTATGTAACAAAAAGGGCCTCAGAACCAAATAGTTTATTCATTTCATTAACACAGAGGCACAAATAGCTGACATTACAGAAATATGGGATGCAGTTGATAGAATTAGTAAGGCTTTGTTACAAGTATCTAAAAATATAGGTTTTAAAATTATTCTGATAATCATAGAAACACTTCATAAGTATCTTTCTAAGGCAAGATTCAATCTTATACTAAAGCCAAATAGCATTAATATAAATATATAAAAATTTGTTTTTTATTACAAAAACAGGTTAATTGCCACTGCAGAACAATTTTATTTCTTTAAACCATAGCTTTATCCATTTGCAATGATATTTTTTAAATGAGTAATTTGGTGTGAGTTGATTCTAACAGTATCCTGCTCACAAATAACTGAATTCATTTTACAGGTTGAGCTATAAAAAACAGTAATCAACAGTGATGTATGATGTGGCTTGGATTTTTTTGTAGCTACTTTCTTTGAAGGATCTCAAAAAACTGAAGCATGTGTTAGCCCACCTTTTAAGAAAAGCAGACAGAGAAGTAAACATCTGCGTAAGATTGCAAAGCAGCGATAGCAGATAAGACTAGATGTTATTTCTCCTCCCAAATTCTAAGTTCTTATCATATTCTTGGGTGAATGTGATTTTGAAGGATGAATAGCTAAAATATAAATCTTGCTTTTGCACAGAAGTATACATAAAATATAAATATATACAAACATGTACACAGATTTTGTCTTTCTATTCATGATGGTGGCTTTTTAATCAGGAAAAAAGCAGGGTTAGTGTTGATATCTTAGCTTTATCCAACAAAGATAGTAAGTCGCCATTTGAGCACTGCTTGTAAGGTTAGAACGCAATCAGTTGCACTGTTCGGCTGCAGAAGAAAGAATTCAGTTCACATGTGTTCTTTCTTTTTTTTCCTTTTTTTAAATGGAACATCCACAACAGTTCAGTGGAGCTCAAAATTACAGCTGAGGAGTGATCAGTTAAATCTCAAAAAATTGCAGGAGGGAAATAGAGTGAGAAATTAGTTTCTTAATATTGACATGATACTGCAGCCATCATTATAAATAAGATTGTCATCTGATACCATTTTAGTTTTGCATATGGATTTCTTATGTCTCACGATGGATTACAAACATTTCCTCACAGTCCAGCGAAATCTAAACAGATCTATTTGAAATAGTTTAATGTTCATTAAATAGGGGTTTCTTCAAGGAATGTAGTTGTATGCACAGCTGCTACCCATGTTGCCTGAAGACCTTCTTTCTACAGACGACTCACTTGTTAACAAGCTAAATTGGCATGGGAATTCCTGAAAACATTCTATACTTTCCCAAGGATGTTCTAACAGCAAACACTAAGTTTGAAGTTGGAATAGTCATTGGCTTTTATCATTTCTCAGGGCTCTGGTTCAAATCGATAAGCCAACGGAAAGATGTTGAGGACTTTTTTGACTCTCAAGTCAGATTTTTTGTGTATATATCCGCACACATACATATATATGCGTATACATATATGTATTTGAGTATACATAGTATATTATTACTTACAGTGATTTTTTTTTTTTTTTTCAATATACATTACTAGTTCTAGTGATTTTACAGGGGAGAAGTTATGGCTGAAATTAAATGCAAAATTTGGAAAGAAATCTCTGAAAACTGAAGAGCAGCTAGTCCCCTCATGCTCCAGACTATTGCCAAGAGAACCCATTCACCAATATCCCCTGAAGGATAAATATTTAATAAGTATGTCAAATACACAAATAGGTAATGAAGTTATCTTCTGCTTTGTCTGTCTTTTCCTCACAATGTAAAGAACATGGCGATATGCTCTCCCTAGGCAAACTAGGAACAAACTGGGATTCTGTGTAGGAATGCTTTGCTTTTTCTTTAGTGTGTGTGATGGTGCCTGAACAGATTAATTCCTTTCCTCACCTGATGTAGAGAGACAACGACAGGATGTGGAAAGAAGGCAAAGTAATTATTAAGCTTGCTATGAAAATTCTGTGTGATTCCCAACTGTGTGCTCATGTGAATTCTTGAAATAGGTTTCTGATTTAAAGTAATTTGCATTGCAGTCAGACCACTGTGATTATAGGAGTCATTTATGAACTGAAGTTAGATGTGAAGAAAATGTGTATTACCTGTCCCTTGGTCCTGGCAAAACAATATTGACTGTCTGCTAATTAAGGCTGAGTCAAAGAAAACTTTCTGAATTTTCCCCAGAATGTTTTAACAAGAAGAACAGATCTTTAAACTGGAGTTTGACACTTTGCAGTCAATCAAACCTCACTTAAGTCTCAGATTCGTACAGGACTACCCTAACTGATACAGCATCCTCTCTCTGTATTGCATTCACTGATACAAATACTGTCTCTGTCTTTCCAGTCTGATTCGCTATTACAAAATACAGTTTCTCTAGTGTGAAATGTACTCTCACCTGTGCTGTAAATTTTCTGTCTGGTATTTGTGTCTTGTGAACCATCTGAACAATTGCAGAATCCCAGAATAACAGAATGGTTAGGCTGAAGGGACATCTGGAGGTCATCTTGCCCAACTCCCTAATTAATGTTATTGAAATGTTTCTTCACATACAGTTGGCAACACCTCCCCCCCTCCCCTCCCCCCGCCCAGAACTCCTTCCAGTTTGTCTGTATCTGTTTTGGGTTGCATCACGTTTGTGCAATACAGTAAATTTGGGCTCTACAGTTGTCAATGGAAGACATTTAATTAGCTGTGTTGTCCACAGAATGAAATCTTTATTAATAGGGTGTAAAATCACAATAACATTCTTTGCTGTCATAACCATTTACAAGTTTATATCTAATTAGCTGTCAGTTCTCAGCCTTAGGTCCTTTCTTGCACACTTTCAAAACATCTTCTGCCAAAATACTGTTTTCAGTAGATCTTCTCTCTCTGGCCATAGCATTCCCAATGTACTAGCTGGGGGTTCTTACCCCTAATTTGCTTAGTAATTTACTAATTTACCTCTTCTGCTGTTTTTTACTTTTCCTAATATTTCTAGGGGGTTGTACCTAAAAACTAAAGTTCTTCCATGTCTTTTGAGTGAGTCTGCTTCTGCCACTACTTGTGCCACTCTGAGGTTTTTGTTTTTTGTTTTTTTTTTTTTTTTTTTTTTTTTAAGGATGCCTGCCACAGTAGAAGAAAATGAGCTGTTTCCTCCAGATATTGGTTGGCTACTTCTTGATTTTGGTAGAAGGACACTTCCCTTTGTTACAATGAGTAATTCACAAGTTACCTGGTGGGCTTGTTTGTTTTTACCTCCTAGAAACTCATTAGACAGAAAGTGTTTTCTCAGGTAGAGGAGTGGAGGGCTGGCCAGGGTGGGATATGTGGACCTAGAGAAGTTTCCATGACTTTTCCTTTGGTGACAAAGAGAGTGGTTTTAGTAGTAGTAGTAGTAGCTGTTTCTAATTTCTAATATTTGTATGATCTTTATATTTTGTCTGACTATATAAGGGACCTAGAGATAATATCGATTGCAATTATTTTTGTAACTAAATAATAACAGGAATGTATAGACGTAAACAGAAATATTATTTCCTAAGTATCTTGTTTTTGAATAATGCTTTTTCATCTGCATGTCATTAGCTTGTTTTTTCCAGAAGACAACGTTATATTATTTGCTACATCTTCAAGTCCATAGAACCTGTACTAATTATTTTTCTCTTTTGATTATTTGCAACTCTTTCCAATTTATGAATTTCAGTAGTGTGCAGTTTGCAGCCTCTTGGACACTAAGCAGTCACATAAAGCTAGATTAGACTCACTGCCGTTACATTAATGAACTTTATTATACTAAAATATTAAAAAGTTTTTAGTACCTCTTTCTAATACATTTCTAAATTACAAAGTGATTGCAGACAAATTTTGATTTGAAGTAGACCTATAACAAAACCCAGTTAATTTTCCAGACAAAATAATAGAGACACAAAAGTATTACCTCATAAAGAAGTAGAAATTCTTCTGAAATTCAGATCCTTTTTATCTCTTCTCAAAGCTCTGCTGCCTGCCTGCTGGCAACAAAAATGGTAAATTTTTCAGTGAGACTTCACCTTTTAGGATAAATAACTTGAACACTAAAGTTCAGGTTTAAATAATCATGAATCTGAAACCTTGCACTTGGAGATTGCATGGTACAAGCCAGCATTGTCATAGCAAACATTACAACCCATCCATCCCCTTCCTCTTTATCTATTTTTAATTTTATCTTTAAGAAAAACACTCACAGAATATATTTCTTTTTATTAAACAATAAAAATTGGGATGATAATAAGATCAGTTTACTGCAGCTAGTTTTGTACTATACTAGTGGAACACTATTGACTGGTGTAGATGCATCTGAAAAGCCTTTCATATCTACAGAGATTGAATCCAGGCAAAGGTGAAAACAAGAGCAACAAAGAAAAGAGAAATTATGAGTCTATTTTATGAGAAGAGAGAGGAAAAAAAAAAAAAGGTTTTCCTTATTTAGCTTAGCAGCTAAGGGGCAGGAAAGGACTACTTTCAGAAATAGTGACTTCTCCAGTGCTGCTATCTGGTAAAGTTAGGACCACATCACTTTTATTGAGACTGTCTTTATTTCTTCAGTAGTGTAGGGCAGCACTAAAGGACATTTAATCCATCACAGTTCATCATTGTGGGCATGTAGCTTTCCAGTGGCCTTCTGTATAACACTAGGTCTGAAATACAGTAAAACTAAGTGCTTAAAGACAACGGGTTAATCTAGGGTTTACCATCACCCTTGCTCATTCCTTGATGTATATTAAACATTGTTCCACAGTCAAAATCTGACTGTTAAGAGAATACTCCAACCGAGCCCAGGAAACTCTAGTATTTAACATTTGCTTTCAAACAGTCAGGGAGGGAAGGCATCAGGAAATTAGCTCTAACAGCCTATCCTTGAAAATCATCTTTTCTCTGAAATGGTGCTGTGCATCTCTAAGCACAGTCAGGAGTCTCTGCTTTCATTTCTAATATGCCCTTTTATTTTCTTTTTTTTTTTTTTTTTTTAATGTCTCTGGATTATGTAGAGGATGCTTCTGCATGAGGCTTCTTAATTTTCTAATTTATTGGGGGGTTTTTTAGCAAATCAATCTTGATATCATAGTAGGTCACATGTTAAATATTTGTTGTCTACAGGCTTTGTTTTAGAGGACTGGTGCTATTCATATATCAAAAGTCCCTTTCTTCAAGATTGTGTCTTAAAAATAACTTGCATAGTCTATAAAATTTTTAAGGACTTAAAAAGGATGCATGAGTTAATTAATGCTACTTTGGTTGCTAGAAGTAATATCTTATATTCTGGGAGAGATTTCCACATTTAATGTTGGATGCCTGCAAGGTTATGTGGCATTATAAAGCACAGAATTAAAACATCTAGTTTATACTGTCATTCATCTTAAAACTTCACAGCTGAAGCATGATGTATTTTAAAAGAAAATAATAACTTGCACATTTATTCCAACTGAAATGTCTGTATGTTTTATTTCTTCTGTAGCTGTTGTTCGAGGTCCCAACTGAAATTAAGGTTTTATTTGAATAGATATTGAATTTACACATAATAAGAGACAGTACATGCCAGTAAAATTTACAATAGATTTCAGAGGAAATGTACAAAAGGTCAGAGAAAGGAAGTGCTATTATTTCAGTTTAATGAATAGAGAACTACAGCACAAAGGACACACATCGCTTCCCTGTGACTACTCAGGAAGCCTACAGCAGGAATGAGAATGACATCTGCATCTTATGACACCTGATGGCTTGATTAGCAAGAAAAAAAAACCCAAACAAAAACATTTCCCCTTTCAGGTTTTTTTGTTGTTGTTTTGGGGGGTTTTTTTTGTTTGTTTGTTTTTTTATGGAATTGTTCATTGAAGTTCTTTGTAATTCTTACATGAAAGAAGCTGTAGAAATAATAATGTTCATAATTAGGTAACTTTAAAAGCATCTTAGCTTGGCTCAGTGATAAAACTTGAAGGTGAGCTTTCCCCTGAAGGAATGTTAGAAGTAAATGGTAACTAATTACGAGTGTGGAGGAGAGGGAGGAGTCATCTGCAGGGTGATGCTAACAGCATCTCAGTTGCAAGCGTGTTGGCATGTGCCGCTGGGAAGTGGGTACCCAAGTAAATACTAAAAAGTTGTTGTTTTGTTTTTGGTAAGAGCGCTTTGATGCAATGTCTTCAAATAAGAGTCCCCTTTCTAACATCCTGGCTGTCTTTCTGGTAGGAGGCTTGGGCAATGAGACAGCCCTTGAATTGAAACTTCACAGGGGAACTGCTCCATAAGCAGTCTTCCTGGCCAAAAAATACTAATAATGGAGCAACCAGAGTTAATCTTGTTCCATATGTCTGTTTTTCTTTCTCTTACCTTTTTTCTTTCCTCCACATCCTTAAAGCCCAGCTATATGTTTGTGTAGTATTTGGCAGAATGATGATGATTTTTTACAGTGATCATACTGTGAATGTATACGTTAATTAAGAAATGATAGATAACTATGCTATTAGAAGAAGTTCTTTGGGGCAAGGGGGAGGCAGAGGAATAGCATTAACTGTGTAATCCTGCAAAGAGCTGTCTTGTATAGTGATCCCTCTTTTGCTGCTGTTCAGGAGGAGCAGAGCTTCTTCACTAGCTTGTTTTTCTAGAGACTTGCATGCACTCTCTTTTAGGCTTGGCATTTAGGTAGGAGCAGCAAAAAGCTGGAAATATTGCTGCAGCGATACAAAGACAGGAGGGAACCTTCAATGATGGCTCTAACACAAAGAATCATTTTAAAAAATTGAACATTTTTATTTACCCTACTTAGCTGGCTTTTTGCATTTAATTTCCAGGTATTTCTTTAAAAGGGGGGAAAAAAAATTCTGATAGCTAATATCAGATGTTGTTGGTAGTCTGACTTATTTTTGTAAATGTGTTGGTCTGTCTATACTATGTCCAGTTCAAATTAATGAATGTTCCCTGTGTACTAAAACTGGATATTAAAGAGAGTCACTGCAGCATGTGCTTTTGCCATTAACTGAATAGTAGAAAACTTAATGATGGACAGGCTTCATAGAATCATATAATGGTTTGGGTTGGAAGGGACCTTAAAGATCATCTAGTTCCAAACCCATGGGCAGGGACACCTTCCACTAGAGCAGGTTGCTCAACCTCCCATCCAACTTGGCCTTGAACACTTCCAGGGATGGGGCATCCACAACCTCTCTGGGCAACCTGTTCCAGTGCCTCACCGCTCTCACAGTAAAGAACTTCTTCCTTACATCTAATCTAAATCTACCCTCTTTCATCTTAAAGCCCTAATCCTTTGTCCTACCACCACATGCCCTTATAAATAGTCCCTCTCTGGCTTTCTTGTAGACCCCCTTAGGTACTGGAAGGCTGATGTTTGTGACCAGAAGACTGCCAGCACTGTCTGAACGTGGTCACCCCACGTCTAAAAATGCTCGTTCTTATGTGCAGATGTGAGGTGGGAAGCAGAGATTCCTTGATCTCTTTAATTAAAAAGTGGTACATCAATTTATAAACAATATTAAAAAGTAAGTTTCTTCAAAGTGGTGTTTTATGATTTTGCTGCGTTACTAGCTTTTCCCTAGAATTATCATTTTTCTCCTCTCTTTAATTCTCCAGGGACATGTTTGACATGGTGACTCCTGTACACACAGAAACACATACTATTTCAGCACAAGCGCCTCATTATCTCTTCAGCATGATAGGTGTTGCAAAGAAATGATGAGATTTTTATGGTGAAGAAACCTGTATGTCAGTCAGACATTTTACCCTGAATTTTCCAAATACATTGAACATGAAGTCCAAAGAGTTGACAAATATTCCTAGTGGAAAAATTGGCTTTGAGTTTCTCTTTTGTTACCAAAGACAATTCCAGTAACAAGAAATGAGGCAAATGTAAAGTGTCTGCCAAGTGTATGACATTTCGGTGTTGCAGAAAGAATGCGCTTGAGTGGAAAAAAGCCATGTGCTAAAATACCTGGTGGTAGCAGCCAATGCGTCTCCTCAGTGAGGAAAGCTCAAGAAACTCATTGTTACTGTAAACAATTCATTCTCCAGTGATCTTCTATAATAACACTTTCTAAAGTCTAGCTAGTCTTAGGGAAGCTAGCCCTTTTGAAAAACAGAAAAGATGTCAAGTTGTCTTATGATATTAATGCATGCTAGACAGCAGAAAAGTGTTTAGTGAAATATTTAGGTAAAATATACAAAACATTGCTAGAAATAACATTTGATAAAGGTAGGAATGGTCTTTTTAACTACTTGGTGTGTAGAGCAAATGTATATTTTGAACAAGCTGGATTTTCTCAATGTCTTTTGGACAATATCTACAAATAAGGGATGCAATCCTTGACAACGATTCAAAACACCCAGCACCTCTAAATTTCAGAGATTTCATAAATTATGTAAATCATGTATTTGAGTTAATAGGGTGTTTGGGTTTTTTTCTGCCATTCTTAACTGTGTGTGTGAGGCCCATATGAAACTGGGGAGAAGCTCAGATTACTGGGATAACACTTTCTGTGTTAGTACAGAGTTAGTATGCCTGTGGACCATTTAGGACATGCAAGATATTCCTTTGCTGCAGTGTCTAGAAAATACCCTTGATCTCTGCACGTACAGAAAGATTTTGTTTTAAACATAATACAGCATCATAACTATTGGGATGAATCTATTTGCATTCATAGGGAAAAAGATCACCTTCCTTTTATTCTTCCCTTTTTCACATGCACAGGTGTCATCTCATAATTTTATTTTATGTCTGTATTCTACTTTTGTCCCAAAGAAACCTACTTAGACTTTGTTTTCCTTCTAATCTGTTGTGGAAATAGATACTCTTAGGGATATCCCTATGTGCTAGGCAAGTTAGACAATGTGGTGCTTTTTTTTAAATCGGTTAAATGCTCACCTGAGGTAAAATGGGAATATATCCCCCTGTTTAAACAGGCATTATATTAAAATGGATTTTTTTTCCTTTCTAGGTGTTGTACGTCATATATAATTCATTTTTTTCCCTAAAAGAATATTTTCTCATTTCACGTTAATAGTAAGAAATTAATTTAACAGTGTGAACAGAGAAGTTTGAGAATAAAAGGGAACCAAGACACTTCACTTGTCCTAATTCTGTTGTAGAATAATCATTCTGGCATTGATATCTGCAAACAAATCCACTTTTACTCTCACCCATATTCTCCCTTCTCTTCCGTTTCCTCTAATTCTTCTCCTTCTCTCCCCCTGCTACCCAAATATATTTATTTTTAGATGCCCGAGGTGGGTGGAGCGGTAGTGAAGTACTTCACTAGTTGTTCTCTACCCAATCGACCAGGCTGGTTTGCTGCCCTTCCCCCTGCTCCCTCCAGTGGAATCATGAAAGCTTTCTCTGGGACACTGGTAATCTTCCTGTCCAGAATTGCAGACAAACCATGATGGCTCAGTGTTTGTTGAAGGCTGTATATTCAAAATATGAGCCTGGCGTGGGCTTTCTCAAATGTACCTGGGTCAATCCCTGTACAAGGCCAATGCCCTGATAATCGGAACAAACAAGTCTGCTGTTAACACGTTACTTCTTGGTAGTGCACAGTGCAGCGATACCTGGGTTACTGAATAAACCCACTCCGCGTTTGAAAGCATATAGCATGGCACTGCATTAATACATTTTCCAACACTGAACTTTGATAAAAACCTTTTAAGATCCACTTTGATTAAATATAGAGCAGTTCAGCTGTTTGGAGGTTGGGTAGAACAGGATACTCTCACCCCATTATGGAGACAGTATTGTGCTGAGTTCGTGGGAGCTACCCAGAAGGAGAAGGAATGACATCATTGCTGTGCCTGTTTTCATTGGAACCATGGGCTCTCAGGTTACAGCCATCCTTATGCAATTTACAGAATAGGTTTCAAAACTGACCTGCCATGAAAGGAGGTATTTTAGCTGTGATCGATTCCAGTCAAAGCCACTATGATGTTATTCTAGACTTTTTCTAGATGATGTATAAATTCTGTGCTTTATTTGTAAAAGCATATATTATCATAGCTATCCTTTCAGTATTTTCAATTAATTAATCTTCATTTTGTTCTCGCTCTGTTAGTATTTGCTTCTCACTTCTGTTCTTATTACTGGGCCAGGTAAGCTAAGGATAAGTACCAGCTTGCCATTTCTGTCGATAAACCTGGTGTATCCAGCCAAAGGTAGCTTATCGTATTATGAAGGGAAAGCTCCATTAGTAAATGTGACCAGTTGCTTCTGAACAAACCATAACCGCCCCCCTCCCCCCCCCTTGCCACATAAAGTACTCAAAGGGCATTAATTAGTTCGGTCTTTTCGTTCAATCCAGGTTATAGGTGCATTCATTTGCTTTGAAGTTTTTTCAATAAGCAGAATCCTGAGGAGGTAACCTTTCTTCGTGTAAGTTGCACATTAAAGACATTTAAAATATTAATCAAAAGAAACTATGCAAATGCACACATACACATGTGCCCTGAAAAGGGATCATGCAGAATTTCCTCTGTAAAATTATCTGGATTTCATGGTTTAATTTATACTATTGTATAGATAAATCAAGGGCGATAGAATAAAATGGCAGTAAGAATTTCTCACAACCAGTGAGGAATGAGTTGTCATATGTGACGTTTCCTTCCCCAGTAGCTGAAGGTAGTAACGGACAGGCTGCTGGCTCAGACATTAATCTTCTCGGCTATATCCATAAATGAAATGTCATGCCTAACAACTCCTCTTTTATTAGTATTTCATCTTAGCTTTCCCTGATTAAAATTAATGTCTGTGCATGTATGTATAAAAACAGGGATAAAAAGATTTACATATTCAGATTGTCTGAGATTATACATTCACACACAGAGTGCCCAGTTTCAAAGGGTAGACAAAAGAAAACCAACTGAAAAAAAACCCCAAACAACCAGCTCAGAACACCTGTTCTTAACAAACATGACAACCTGCCAAAATTTCGTCTTGAGATACGTGTAAGACTATGACATGGATAACCAGAAATTACTGTGCACTGGGATAGCAAATTAAAATCCAGAAGTCAGTGAGGACACGATATTGGATTTAAGACCATGAAGAGGTGGTCAGTGTTTATGACATTCCATTGCTGGAAAAATAGCAGTGTACTCAATGTGTGTATATATTTGAACGCTAAAGCTGGGTGAAAGTCTAAGTCAAATCCATGGGAAAACTTGTCATCATAAGCAATTAGGCATCCTCAGTTACAGTCAGTCATGGTGGCCAGAAGCAAGTCTGAATGTATATACTATGAAAGAAATGAAAGAAACATTCTTCTGATGAAACACAACTGAGGCATGCAGTTTACTGAAGTTAAAAATTGGACTTTGGGTCCAGCTCAGTATGGCTAGTCTTCTGGTATATTATTAATGTGAAATAAGAAGAAAAAAAAAATTCAGGAGAGCGAGCTGGTTAGAACACTGCAGTTTGCTCTTTCGCTCTGTTTTGGCTTTACGTTGCCACGTACGGGGGTGAGTGTTGTCACTGGGATTAAAAAACAGACACAAGTGACACTCCTGAGTTTTCTAAGTATTGCGGATTTGTTCCAGGTCTGTTCAGAAGCCACACATTGATGTTATTTCTCAGAGCACAAGTTAAATCCCTAAATTCTCAATTCATCAGTTTTAGGTTGGCATTTAAGCCTGTCTGAATTTTACTTGTCCCACCCTACTTACTAATCAAGTAGAGCATTTTATATTTTCTTATCCTTTGAACAGCTTTGTTTGACTAAATCAGATGCTTTTTTTAATAATACATCAATAAACTGGGACAAAGGTAAAATTTTAACTGTCTTCACAGGTTCTTTTTTAAGGGTGTTTTATGGATAACAGTATGAGACATGACTGACATGTTAAAGCATTTTGTCCTTTGCCTCATCTAACTTAATCTTTTGCCTTAAAAAGGGCAATATTTCTCATGAAACATAATCTCCTATCACTTCTGACCACACATCCAACCTATAATGTTAGCTGACAGTAAATACATAGCCTCATCAAATCACTTATCTTCCCACATTTCAGCAATAATTTTGAGGGAATCTGAATAAATTACATCTCAAATGGTACAGCTGCTCTCGAACAGCAGAACTAATGAATTGTCATGACTGGGAGAGAGGGAGAGGTGCCTTGCATCCCTAATCTGAGACAGCTGACAGGATGATGCCTGATCAGGTTTAGTCACCATCACTAATCACATGCTGAGAAATTACAGCCACTTTTAAGTTAATGGCTGGTAACACCTAGTGACAATTTATAGCAAGAAAGGGCTTGCCCTGCAGTTTAAAAAGGGGGTGCAAAGGACACTTTATACTGCTGTGCTGACCCCCCAGCAGTGACTGTCCAACCCAAATTACTCTAAACTGATGGCCCTAGTTACTTCTCAGGCTTTTAAAATCTCTTCATATTTATAGCTTTTTAATATCTGTGGTATTCTGGTTCCAAAGGCATTCCAAATACAAAACCAACTGAGGACACTTCTATTTTAGATTTTTTTCTTTTTGGTGTTTTTTGTTTTTGGTTTTTTTTGGTAGAGATTTATTAGCGATTTAAAGGCAAGTCTACTCAGTCATAAGCAAGAATTCAATTACTCTCCTCCTCCGTCAATTCTTCTTCTTAGCTAAGTATGTAAGGTTGCAATAAGAAATGTCAGTGGTGTAATGGTTATACCAACAATAAAATCATTTGCTCTCCAAGATACTAAATCTAACATGCCAGTCGTATCCCTGCAGTGGATTTGAGTGAGGAGTGACTACTAGCTCAGTCAGCAGAGTTTTAAATCGATCCTAGCGTTCCATAAAAGCAGGAGTACCTTGTTAGGTTTGAAAATGCTAATGGACTAGCTAGCAAGCATGACTTGAATTAGAAGTCGAAACTTAAATTTCACTATGCTCATCTTCCACCCGCCCTCAAAGTAACTTGCAGAAATTATTTGGTAAGCCAGACCAAGTGTTTCAGAATGCAGATCTGTGATACATAAACTAAGATGAAGGTGGTAAGTGAGAAAGGTAGGTAAATGAGAGTAAAAGTACAGTGAATTCAAGCGGGCCTTAAATTTGAGATACATGCTTCTGTGCTGCTTAATATTTATCAGCCCAGGAATTTTCCCTCCAGACTCATTGCAGTATTCATCCTCCCCGCTATGTAAGCGAGATGGCAAAATCTAAAATCAATGTATGTCTTAATACTCTGATACTGAAATGCTTAGTCTTGCTCTCGTGTCCACATTTTGGAAACAAAGTTAAAAAATCCAAGAACCAAAAAGACCCACACTGACATTTTCAAAACTAAAGAAAGTTCTTTATACTGATAAACTGAAGTAAATCAATTTGTTTAATTTATCAAGACGACAACTGAGATGGAATCTGATTGCGGTTATGTGAATAGTTTATCATTGAAAAAAAGAAGAGCTGGTGAAGGGGCCTCTAATTTTTCAGGGAAAAGCATGACACATTTTGATTTATGGACAAATTCTAATGAGATACTAGGCCCCAATGTTTAATCTTTCAAGAATTATGAAATCACCAGAGCAGCCTGAAGAGGCAAAGGACAAGTTTACTGTTTCTTGGTGCCATCTCATCATGTCTGATGTCTGGAAACTATACCTGAAGATATTGAAAGTGAAACAAAGTGCAATAGAAGTTAACTTCTTCATTTGTATTTCTCTGATATACTTGACTGGAAGGTCTTTACCTTTAGAAAGTGTAAATGAACATGTGAACTTAAGGTGCTGGGCTAGAAGTGTTTTTATTATCTGTAAACGTATACTAAGCTTGGTATGATGTTTAAGTAAAAATAAACCCAAAAGGTATTGCAACTGTATTCCTTGTTTCTTCCTGCTCAGTTGCAGTCAGTGCTTGTGGCATTTAAAGTGATGCAGCATTTGTATTTGAATGCAAAAGAATCTGAGTTAAGAAAGAGCCAGCTAAAAATCCATCACAGATTTCTCAGATTTGGCTTTTGCACAGAGAGTTCTTCTGTACAGAAGTCTTCATAGGCATACAGATAGTGTTAAAAACTAAAAAATATCTTTTTAATTTGGAAAATGAGACAAGATAAAGCTTAGTAATGCATTCAAATTTTAGAAAATCATGAATATGCTTGCTATTAGGTCACTTTTTACATATATTGAAGCCTTTTAGAGGGAAACCCCTATTCATACGTTCTGCTTGAGGGAAAAGTAAATTGCTGATAACTGTTGTTAAAACTTCATTAAAAAAACTCACACGAATTCATACTACAGAGGAGAAAAATAATGAGTTCTGAACAGCAGACAGCATTATGTTTTTCACTGAAGGTGTTAATTCAACTTGGCTACTAGTTTTGACTTCCCGCCTTTGGAAAATTTCTAGTCAGTTTGTTCCCATTTTCCAGTGATGTCAGCGAGAATCAAACCTTTTCCTTCATAGATATTACTTCTTATCTGACTGTCACAAAAGGCTCTTGCCAGATGAAATTTGTTACTATTGGCTCAGCAATGTTCTACCACACAAGGAAAGAAAATAGTGGAGGGGTTAACCCCCCCTCCCCCCCTAAACAAAAAAAATAAACAGATGTTCTGCCCTCTACCCCCTGCGACCCCCATCCAACCCCCCCAAACTCTAGAAATAAATGCAAACATACTAGGCTAGGAAGGTTATCAGTATCATATTTTTATTTATATACATATATTTCAAATTTTTTGCATAAGTTTGAAAAATTTTCTTTAAAAGGTTTATGTACTGTGCCTGTCAGGATCTGATCAGAACATCTCCCAAAATCACAATGTGTGGTTCATCTCCATTACTGTTTTATTGGGCAGGATGGGAGAGATGCTAATTTTTTGTCAATATAGTAGCCAAATCTTGCAGGAGCTTCCCCTAAGAAAAACTACCAGGAGTACTATAGCGTCATAAATATCCCACCAAAACAAGTTCCCTGTCTCTCCAATTTATATTTTATGCTCAGCCTCCTTCTAAAGAGACAGTAGTCCATTGTAGTTCACTTAAAATTATAAAAAATTATTTGGTACATCATCTCTCCCCACTAACATAGCATTAACACTTCACCACCAGTGGCGCAGATCAACAGCTTTCCTGGATACCTTCCTAGGAGGAGCTTTAAGTTCTTTGATTAGTATGCTGTTGCAAAAAAGGATTATTGAAAAATGTATTTGCAACTTCCAATTTTTGTGTGTGTGCCCTTTGACTATACTTGGACTATGGTCAAATAAATAATTGCATTAATTTCAACAGTCTTTCCGATGAAGAAGCCAAGGTTTTACTAGAAAGGTTTCAACTCCACCCAAGCAGACTTATGCAAGCCATTTCTTTTCACATGTCTTATCTCCTGATCATACAAACAAAACTAAGTGATAGCACTGTATCAATAATCCTTCACCTGACTGTTCTGAGGAGGAGTGCTTACAGCATGCAGACTTCCTAAAATGAGTGGGTGGAAAAATTATAAGACTATCTGTTCTCTAAGGATAAGCTTCAAAGATGCCAAAATCATTCTTCTGTGTTGTTAATGAACTGCAGAAAGTGTTTTGGCGGCTGCACTGAGGGTGGTGGATTCCATAATAATTTGGGATCTTGCGAACTCATTCAGAAATTCCCAGTGACTGAAATATTGCAGACAGTTTTTGAAAACATGCTTTTAGTTAGATTAAGAATTTGTTTACTAAATAATACACAAAAATCATCATCAATTGGAAAATCGCTACTTGAAGATGCTCTAATGAAGACCTGAAACAGTCATCAACTTTCTGCTTTCCTGAAATGGCATAAAAAAATCTCCCATATTTTAAAGAAGGGAGTGTAAGCATGCTAAAGAATACTGTATTTGTTGGTATGTCCAAAACCTCTTACTCTTTTCCATCCACCCACCCCCAAAGTGGCTTAAAATTTCCAATTTGTGTAGAAAGCAGGTAAATTGGTTCTGAGCTGGGATTGAAGGGGGCAAACATTTTCTGTTTCCTTACTGAAGTCCAGTAAGTTGTCTTGTTTGGTTGGGTTTTTTTGATTTTTGAGTCTTCAGCTAAGTGAACTGGAAACAGGAAAAATATAGCTTGTTTCACCACTGCTGTATGTATTAAACCATCCTTTTTTATGTATGTCACTTAATTACTAATGCTGAAAGACTTCACAAACTTGCAGAAGACCTCTTGCTAACTGTAGTGAAAGTCATGATGATAGTAATGCTCAGTAAAAAAAAAAAAAAAGTGTCCCGATTTAATACCTCTTAAAGGGATTACTTTTGCAAGTTGAATTAAAGAAATGGCAGATGTGAAAAAAAGCCTCTTTGCTTTGCAGCATGGGAAATTAGAAATTCTGCTGTTGCTACCTAGCAGTGGTTGTCAAAAAGCAAAATACTGGCTTAGAATCATGACTTCTGTTCAGAAATACAAAATGGTTTTTTGGCAGTCTCTGTCCCCTTGAAATTAAAGCTCAATAGCTTGCTTTCAGGTTTTCTCACAACCCAATGCTATCTATGCTGGCTGGATGCAACACATTCCAAAGTGCACGATAAAACCGAGGTCTTTATCAGCTTCAGTTTCGGGTCTGCTAAATCAAATAAAACAACCTTGATGGGTACAAAACCCTTAATAGTTTTCCATTAAAAGGGCCTATGCTACATCACTATGATTGGTGGGGACATAAACCCACCCCTAAAAGCAAAACAAAGGAACGCTTGCTAGTGTTCAAATGTCCATTGTAGCAGCACAATGTTCAAATGTCCAAAAACCAGCACAAAAAGTTATCAGGCTGCAAAACCCGCTTCCAGAGTATTACAGCTCTGGGTCAGTTGGCACTACTTTTCCTTTTTGCTAAGGAAATTACTCAGAGATGATGGCCCAAACCTGAATTCAGTCAGGAATCTCCCGCATAGTTTCTCTCTAAGGTCATACTGTAAACTGACAGACAGAGGAGACCAGCATTGGTGTAGACATGATGGCACAGAACTCAGAGCAGCCCCATTTATTGAGCTTCTTTATGCTGCCATAACTTTTAAAACTGGTTTCATCTATTTTTGCAGATTAGATGCTGAAGACCTTTGAAAGAGGAAACCTCCTGGCTAGTGAACTGTGGCAGACCACCATTTGCAGGGGAAGCTACACGAAAACGTCTGGGACTGCAAGTGTTGCCTGTGACCTTGTTAAAGCTAGTAAGTGGTGAAATGCTATGTTCACCTTCCAAGAACTAGCAAGATGTTCCTGTTCACAAAGGAGAAAAGGAGAAGCAGAAGATATTTTTAGGAGCTAAGTAGCAACCACTTGAGGGAATTATAAGTGGGGCATGTGCTTTCAAACTAGATCTCGTTTTTTTGCTAGAACCAAACAAATGCCCAAAATTTTATCATAGACGTCACAATGCAAAGCGTTGGGGTTTTTAAATTTTATACAGAAAGGAAAGATAACCATTTCTTATGCTCAACAGTTCTAGCTGGAAGGGGCCATTACAAAATGACTCACCCAAAAATCTGAACCTGCATCCTCTAGGACAGAAGGGAGCTCATGGCAACGATCCCCCAGGAAGGCAGACCTTTGACCTGTATGTTAAATGCCAGAAGCAACAGGGCATAGGAATAACTAGTCATGAAGGCAGCTTGTTTTTTCCAGGCATCCTGTGCTTTAGCAGGGATCCCAGCATGGGATCAGGACATCCTGCCTTCTCAGTGCCTGGATCCACCAGATTCACATGCAGCAACACAGGCTGCAGAGGAATTTGGCATAAACAAACTAACTCCTGCAATACATGTAACAGATCTCTAGTTGTCTGGTGTAGGATCATTTAAGTGCATGGTAAACAAACAAAAGCATTTTACAACATTTTTAAAAAGCAACTGAAATAACTTGAGGAGATATTGCATGTTCAGACAATAAAAAAAAAGCCTTCCGGATGAAACAAAATCCTGTAGTAGGGCCTGTAAAATCCCTTGGCACTACCAGTTTTTCAAGTGTTTCACTTCAGTTTGCGCTTATGGTAATGAACATTCAAATATTTCTGTTGTTTGTTTGGGTTTTTTTTCAATCTGGCCCAATAGTATGCTTTTAAGATCTTATGCTCTGGGATAAAAATCATCCTCTTTGCCTACACTTAGAGCACACTTCTGCATTCTTCACTTTAAAGTGTCACCAGTGCCAAGTCCATTTGCAATGAGGTGGTGTATTTTTTCCCACAGATGATGGGCTGCTGTTGTTCCTGACATCTCTCAAATGTTCAGTGGGATGACGAGACTAATACCTGTTTGTTTCCACAGTCATAATCTGTACTGTTTTTGCAGATGGTGCACTACACAGCTCTTTGAGGTACGTGCTAAATAGTCATGAATGACTGGGAAGAAATGCTGGAAAAGTTATAGAGATTATAATGTACAGCAGTTTCTGCTCCCATCAGATTTTTAAACGTGGTTGGGCGAGGGAGAGCATAGAAAGGGGTTGGGGAATGGGAGGATTTCAAGATTGCAAATGTTCCTGGGCTGCTAAAGTGCAATTTTTCAGCTATGAAAGAAATCTTCTGTAATACAGAAATGAAGCTGTTTACCCAGCAGAAAATAAGTGTTGCCGCTTTATTGTTTTTGGCAGGAGTTGGCGGTTCATCATTTGGACACATCAGGTACTTTGGTTGTGACTATCGTATAATTTAAATGACAATGTTTCAAATAGTGACAAAATGACAAAGTACTGATCTGTGGTGGAAATCTAGCATGGTGAGAGAGATTCAGCCAGGCAATTGTATTGAAATTGTATTGAAAGGGAGTTGGAAGAGCACTTTGCTTTCAGTTTACTTACTTATTTTGCTTTACCTTTGCTGATTTGCTACAAGGGAACTAGGAGCTGTGAATGCTATATTGAAATGTCTCTAATTTGTGTTTGGGGTATTGTATTCATACCATTCTCTCTTCCAACATTTTGAGGACTTCTTAGTTATATAACACTGTTCATCACTTTGGAAATGGAGCTAAAATCAAACCTAGGGCATTTGCTGTGGTTGGAATATTTATGTCCGTCCACATAGTAAGGAAAAAACAACCCTGCAGTTAAAACTCATTCAGCCACTTTAAATTGTCACAACTGCTTTTGTGACTCTCAAATAGCAGAGAATATAGCTTGCATTTCAGAGATATATGCTTTGCCAATCTTTCCCAACCCAAGAAATTCCTTGATGTGCAGAGTAGTTGCCTTATGAGAGAAACACAGTATGAGCTGGTCAGCGTTGATGGCTAATGGTAGGAAAGTGCCCTTACAGCTGGGAATTTACTGCTGCTGTTCCTGTGAGGGGAGCCAGGGTGAAATCTCGACACAGATCCATAATCCCATACAAATTTTCTCCTGAGGGATTGAGTGGGACTTTGAGGATAGGAGTGAAGACAGATTGGGTGGTCACAAGAAAGGATTCATTTTCTGTGGAAAAAAAATAGTGTATATTATTAATGTATTGATTAAATAAAATCTAGCTAAAACGCCTTCAGTTCAGCAAGGACTCAAGTTAAATGAGATTCTTGAAGTGTACAAACACATAGCAGAGAAGTGCTAGTGAATGATATTACTTATCTTAGAAGTTGGAGTTATTTCTAAATGTAACATGGGTGCTGAGATGATTGAAATTAATAAATAGGCATATTGTGAACACTTTTTTTCTTGTCACTTTTACTACTGTTCCCATGAGAGGCTGTGAAAGTGGGAATAATTTACAGCGAGGATGTTGCCTGCGATCATCTTGCTCCCCATCTTGCCCACAGATTTCTTTTTAAAAGGGTTTCCTATCCTCCTTCCTGCCCCATGTCCCTATGGGTTGCAGGGGAAGCACGTGCTGAGGCCAGTGCTGGGGAAGCTGGGGGAAGGTACTCAAGCAAACCCCCTAGCTTTAGCTCAGCAAAGGAAATTCTGTGCATTCCACCACTGTTAATCGGTATCAGAACCACTAATACTTGGGTCTAGGAGGCTGTCCCTACCGCTAGTCAATTAGGAAATGCAAATTCTGTGTCTGACTGGCTGATCTATACTTTTGCCTTACGGGTTTGAACTATTCAGTGGCCATAACCAATTGTAAAATGCCATACATGGAACAGTATCTCGAATGGAGCTACCTAGTGTCCTTCAGATTAGGAACTGGTACTTTAGGTATGACTGTTGTAATGGCAATTTTAAAAAGCTAGGCTAACTCCTTCCTGTAGGTGGTGGTTATTTTGGTGAGCAAATTACATGGTGTTAAGGAAAGCATTTCTCTGCCCAGGAGTTGTTCTATGGCTGTGTTCAGTTTGAACTTCTCTTGTTATTTCTGTGATTTACTTGTATTTCTAAACAAACATAAACTAAAGTGTCAGATACCCAATTCTAAGGCTCATACATACTGCTTTGAAACAGAGCGTTAAAAAACCCCACATCTGTGCTGTAAGAGACTCAGATTTTTGAAGTAACATTTCAAAAGCTGTTTCAAATGTCAGGCTGGTGTGACTGGTTAGCGATGCACTTTTGAGATTTAAACTCCAATTTCTTGCTTCTACCTTCCAGCCTATGGTTCTAATCTTCTGTGGAGATGTTCTGAACACAACAGCTGGCCTATAATTGGGAGAGATTGCTGAAGACACTTATCTCTGTGGGTCTTACTCCTGTTCTTGGCATTACTACAGTTAAAACGGTTATCATTTTCATCTATAGTGTCTTTCTAAGACAAAAATAAGCATGTGCCACTTTACCTTTTCAGTATTATTGAATCGTTTAAGTCTTGACTGATTTACTTCCCCCCCCCCCCCCCCCTCGTCCGGGGTGG
>NW_010973316.1:1632611-1680006 GCF_000737465.1 Haliaeetus leucocephalus | reverse complement strand
TTTAATTTTTTATGCTTTTACTTTTTTTTCCCCCCCCCCCCCCCCGCTGATCCTGGGGTTGGCTATAGCATAGCAAAAGTTGTACATTGTTATTGTTTACATGCGATTTAGCAGAAGTGAGCAGGATCTAAATGAGCTTAAAATTTCTGTTCTGCTTACTGTGATTGGAGTGACAAAATCTTTTATCCTAACAATCAAGAAAAAATCCAAAGTATTTTATAACTGTGCTCCCAAATGCTACAGTAATTCCGCAGCTTATTCAGATCTTGTTACATTGGCTGCTTTTCATGCCACATGTTGCTGTTTTCTTATAACTCTGACTGCTCCTGGGCAGGTGCCCCTCTTGTTGAGACAGTCGTTTCCCAATTCGTAGAAATTGGGAAGCCAAACTGGGGTGATCAGACTTCACGTGAGTGTTAAAAGAGGGCTTGTACTAAGTAACAGATTGGGACTCTAGAAATCTGATTTCAGTCGTTATCTTTAGCAAATATTTCTAGTCTGATCTCACTTACTTAATCCATTAATCAGGCTGGGTGTGATCTGCATCCTACCAAGATTAACAAATGTGTTTCTTTTGATGTTGGTGAACTTTAGCTTCCTCATCCACTGAGTGTGGCCATTGCTTTCCCCTTTCTCATCTTTTTCTGTAAAACAGGCAATGCAGAATGTACGTTTAGGCATCTGGGAAAAAATAAGAGGTATGGCTCTGGTGGTTGTACAAGTAATGCTACTAATGATGGGAGAAAACAACCTTTTGAAGGTCAAGTTACTGCCCATCCAAAATCCAGAAAGCATTTGTCATCATGTCTGGAGAACTGATCCAAAATCTGATCAATCTTGAAGAATAAATCACCACAGAAGGCACACATTAGAAGATCTCTTACTAGAATTCCCTGTGGAACTGATTTTCTGCAAGCAGCCTTACTTAAGCAGAGTATTGGTAATAGGACTAGCGTGCTGGAAGGAGGCTTGCAACTGAAAAGTAGCAGGGACAGCAGAAAGCGATAAATATCAGTGCTTATAGATGGAGGGACTAAAGCTCCTTTTTTCAGCACTGTGGAAAGCTGGATCACTCTTCAGATGCATAGTTATAAATGTTAAGCATATGGACCTAACTTTTGAAAGTTTTAATGCTAGTGTTTTACGTGGGATAACCTGTAATAAACAAAATGACCAACTCCATGAAGACTTTAAAATAGGAAGGGAGGGGATGACTCCTGAGGGTTGCTACTAGCTGAGAGCTCCTTGTATTGCAAACTCTACATAAGTAAAAAGTAGGCCAGTTTGACTGTTTCATAAAGCTAAGTCTATCTGATAATGCCATATGATAAAAACCTTGTCTCTTGAGAAATTGTGTGTAGTAGTTGTAAAAGTATTATATTTATTCTAGGAATTCTCTAGGTCTGTAATTTTTAATTGCTTTTAGTACTTGTAGCTCAAGGCAAAGGGGCAAAGCAGCAATCAGTAATTTGTCCTCTAGCCACATAATTTCATGCAATCAAGCCAATGTCCTATGTAAAGAGAAAGAAAGCAAACCCAAAGAAAGACGAAAGCTCTGTCTGGTACTACCTAGGATTGACTAGTGAAAAGAAAAAAAGGTATGCATAAAAAAAAGAGGGCTAGCACAGGCCTTCTCCCCTGAACAGAGAATAAGACACAACCTTAAACCCTGGTGGGTCTGCTCTATGCCTATTCAACCATTTTGGACTTTCACGGTTTGTGCTGACATAGGCTGGAACAACTGTAACAGCTGTAGGGGGAGGGGAAAAAAAAATCTTCTGCTATAGTCTTCAGTTTGAAATTATTTTCAGGCAGAAGAAAGCTCATTGTAGCGCACAATTCCTGCTAAGGGAAGAAGCTGGCTTGGAAAAGAAGGTGGCTGAGACTGAGCGCAACACAGCGTAAGAGAAATCTGAAGTGCAGTTTCATAAACTGTATTTCTCCTGTTCCTTCAGTTTATCTAAACTACTCCATTTAAAAAAAAAAATTGCATCTGGATATTTTTTCTAGCTTTCTTTTACTATTTCTATACTTATCTTTATTCAAACCATTTCTTTTCAACAGCTCTCTTTTTGTCTTTCATCCATGGCAACAAAGAGTCAGCGCTACTTTGCAAAATTAATACAGTCCTTTGCACAACATACTCTCCGTGCAAAGGTAGGTACAAATCCACAGCAATTGTTACGAATGGCTATTTATCATTTGTCCAATAATGGTGATTAAGTGATTGATAGTTCCCAGCAATGGATTATTAAGATGATGGTGGTGTTAGCCATGGCAAGTGGTGATCTGTAAGTTTTGTGACAGCAAGGCAGCCTTAAAATCTTCAAATCATGTATAGCTTTATCAGGCTTTCCCTCTCTTCCTTTAGTAGCTATTATCTATCAGCCATTCTTCTTTTTGTTCCTCTTGCTCTCTCAAATAAGCATAGAAAGATCTTTGATGCTTCCATTTGCTTGCTCTGTTGCTGGATCAAACAACCCAAAATCAACAGGGCTTTGAAACAGGGGGAGTAGTGAAAGAAGATTACAAAGGAAAGGACAGACATACATTTGTCTATCTGTCAATTGGTGTGGTTTTGATGTTGACATTTGTGCATATAAAAGCATTAGAAGTAGCAGTGGCATTTTTAGCATTGTTGTGCTGCAGAAATAGCCACCTTGAATCTTCCTATTTGGCTTATGGCTCTGCAATATTCCTTTTGACGCCCCCACTCTGTCAACTGTGCTCCCCTTCTGCTACCTTCTTAATTATGGCTTCTGTTGCACTCACAGAAGCAATCACAGAGCAGCAGTAAGCTGAACACAACTATTGCTTTATCTACTATTTGAGCACATCATGTTGCAGTTCATTGGGATTTTCATGTTACCTTTTTTTTTGCTTATTTATTTTCAGAGTGCTTTGGCTCTTCTTAGAGGAGATAACTTGGCCTTTTATGTACTGTATCTTAATCTGCTGAAGTCCTATACAACAATAAGAAAAACACGAAAGTAACTTAGACGTAGTGCTCTTTCTTTCATTCCATTTAAAAACCAATTAACTCTTTGTTATGATTGCTTAGCTTACTGTGGCACAACTCTGCATATCTCTGGTTTGTTTAACTAACTTTGACGTACATTAAAGCTAGCACAGTATCACAAAGAAAAAAGTACCTTAGAACACTACTTCTAAACCATAATATACATGCATACACATACATAAATGAAATTGTTAAGTGTCTGAACATTTCTGCTCAGTCAGTAAGTAAGTACATGAAAAATTATATTTTTGTACTAAATACCATTATAAGAGACTGTCTTGCAGTAAATTTCTAGTTATTCTGAAGTGGTAATCAGTGCTGAGTACATTTCTTTGCTTTAAAAGGATCCATAGTCCAACATAGTCTAAGGAGATTCTTGACTGGCAGTCTAGATATGAGAAATGTTATTTGAATTAAGCACAGTTTATACTCCTATCCATTTTTATAGTACTTCTTTACTTTCCAGAGGCTCTACTTAATGTTTAGGCTTTCTCTATAAAAGCACATGCAATAAAAACATTGCTGCTGCCAGCTCGTATGCCTGAAAGCTCTTTGCCCTTCCCCCCCCCCCAACTTTATCAGTTTCTTTAATAAAAGATATTAAGTCTCTTCACAAACTTGTCTCACTGAGAGAAGAAAATATCCCCTGCTCCAAAGAAAATATCAGTTATATTTAATGATTAAAACAAATTGGTGTAAGACATAAGGCAACTACAAGAAAATTCTGGGGAGTAGCAAGGTATAAAAGTTACAATTTCCTAGCCCTTCTGAAAGAGGGTTTTGTTTCTCATAGTAGAAATGAGTTTTAAGGAAAAGTTGTAAGTGGCAAATGTATTGAATATTAAACAGACTTCTGATCTTTTTCTTCCGAATACCAAATAACTACTAGACTAAATGGTAAAGAGTCTTCAGCTGAGGTCTCACTTCCTTCAGAGGCACTGGTCACTGAAGCAAGGTGAGTGAGTTCAGCAAGCATTGGCAGCTTCTAGGCAATGGTGAGATTGCAAGTGAAGCAGTTAGTTAGTGCATCCTACTTGCTGCAGCTCATCCTTCCTTCATTATTGTGCGTAAATGAATGAGAACCACAAAATATAGCAAGAAATCTTTAAAGACGGTGCTTTTAAAAGTGCATGGGTAGTGCCCCTTTTCAGTAAGTCAGGAAAAGAAGATGGCGCAGTTGGAGATGTTTGTTGGCTTATCTATCTCTACTGCTGTAAAGATACTGCAGAGCTCTGAAACCCGTTTCTTCTGTAGTTTGGGCTCTCCCATTAAAGAGAAGCTGCCACTCATGTAACTTGTGCTCCTCAGGGGAAAAAACAGGGTTGTGTGTGACCAGGCCAAGATTTGGATTAGCTCTCCAGAGGCAGACGATTAGTGTACTAGGCAAAAATAATACCCTTAAAGGAGGAAGGCTTTAAGGTTTTCAACCATACATATTTATAAACTGGCTCAGAAAGGTTTGGTTAACGAGATGATAAGCTGTCAGCAAGGGTCTCTTCCATCTAAGGTTCTTCCTTTCCTAAAGAAAAAAAATCTTACCAAAGAAGCTCCACAGTCAAACTATACATTTTCAGCTTCAGAGATTGTATTTCACCATGTGTATGAAACAGGTTTTATTGTAGCATGTGAAAAATTTGCAAGTGGTCTTTTTTAACCATAAAAACCAGTGACATTATTTAAAAATGCTTGGTCTAGATATAAAGCATACAGGGTGTGAATATCTTGTTTCTTGCAGCTCTCACACTCATTTCCCCAGAAATACCACTGCAACTTGCTGGGAGCCCAAGGTTTAGGAACCAAAATCCTTTTCACAGTGTCTGACTGGCTGAGGATTGTCCAGAGAGGTCAGGTTTCCAACTGAGAGTTTCTCTGTCTTGCAAGCAGAGGCAAGGACATGAAAACCTGGGTCTCTGGCTCCCAAGGTAGGAAGCGGTCGGGCCTCCAGCTCCCCAGGGCAGCCAGAGCTGTGCAGCCCTGCCAGCTATCACAGGGTGATGGACCCAGGCTTCCCCTTTCAGGGGGAGTTTTGTGTATTTGGCTGCTTTCTGGCCCAGAGACACCGATTTTGAATCACTGGCTGTCCTGAGTAGCATAGCAGGGAAAATAGAGGGAAGAAGGTGTTTCTCAACAGCCTGTGTTTGACTAGAGTTCTGTGAAAACTAACACACTCATGAAACACTTCAGTTTTGCCAAATCAGTATATTCTAATGAAAAGCTTGTACTAGGAACTTCTGGGTGGGCTGTTCTACACTCCTTTTTCCTGTTTGCAGCTGTAAATTAAAAAAAAAAAAATAATCAAAAAAATCAGGTGGAACTCCTGTCATATGATGTCTTCCTTTTGCCCTATGTCCAGCCCAGCTGCATTCCTCCTTCTCCAACAACTTCAATGGTTCCAAAGGCTGTTTAGAATGAAATGGTCTTCAAGTGCTTTTACAGGAAATTGGTTTTTTGGCAGACTGACAGAGCTGCTTCCTCTGGAAAACACAAGTGAGGTAGGAGATGAATTACACAGGACAACAAAAAGACACTTCCTTAACTGAAAAAGGTTCAGTCTGGCATGTATCAGAGGTGGCAATACATTAATGAGAGCATTTCCAAGACAAGCCATTTATAGCAGTGTCTGTTAAGCAGCCAAACCATAGTCACCACTTGCTCCTTTATAATTATTCACCCAAAAACCACTAGTAGTTAAAAACCCATAACGACAGTCAGGAATCTGCAGTTTGGGTACTAAATAAATTTTATGATCATATTGCAGAATAGAAATGCAAACGGCAAGCCTTTCGACTAGAAAAATTAGCTTCCTGGTCAGCTATCAATATGTCATTCAGCTTCCATTTAATGAAGTTTGAAATGAAAATATTATTATTATTTTCCAAAGGCATTTAATGTGTTCAAAATGACACTTTTATAAAAGTAATGCTAGACATGAAATCTTGCTGCATTATCAGTAAGAAATATAATTACCATCAACAAAGCACAATCATATAAAAAAAGCCTTCTGGTCCTACAGATTGGGCACTCTGTCTTCTGTGTACTATTGACTGCTTAAGTGAAAGAAACAACTATGAGGGGAAGGCTGCAGAACAAGCAGATACTCAGCTAATCCTGCAAATGAAACTAGCAGCCATAGAGACATGCAGCTCCAACCACATGCAACTTCTGTGCTTAGAAGGTGTGTATAATGAGTAAGTTGTCAGTAAATTAAACATGTACCTGATCCATGCCGAGGTCCACAAACTGTTAAAAAAATGCAGTATTAGTCTCCACTTATGCCAACTGCACTCCTGGATTTTGCACACTCGGTCCTTATATACTTGTCAGATGCTACCAATGCAGTCCAGTAGGGATTGTAGTAAGCACTGTATTTATCCACCCTTATTCTAGATGAATGATCTGGTCCTATGCACTGAGAAATGCACAAAGCAAATGCATATCCCAATTTACGTTCTTAATAAACAGAATTTTGAACTGTATTTCTAATTCTTGGGGTGATTAGCAGAAATAGTAGCTTACGAGGGAGTTTCAGCAATGAACAAACAAACAAACAAATTACTGATTTCTAAATTTGATTTGCATTGTAAGAGTAAGAGGTATCAGCACAATTTCTGAACATGAAAAAAGGTATAAACACTACGCCATCTTTCCAACTAGGGCTCCTCTGAATACAGAAACCATGAAAGAGG
The DNA here is from genome assembly GCF_000737465.1 of Haliaeetus leucocephalus. Lineage (NCBI taxonomy): Eukaryota > Metazoa > Chordata > Aves > Accipitriformes > Accipitridae > Haliaeetus > Haliaeetus leucocephalus. The sequence continues at coordinate 1,673,301 of NW_010973316.1, read as the reverse complement.
ATTACATCTGGTTTACTGCTACTGTTTTTCTGCAGGAGCCGAGGTAAATTCTGGGTGCGTGCGTAGATCAGCCATGCAATGACAGCATGGTAGAGCTTGTGCGCCTTAGTTGAGCCCTTCCCAGCATGACAGCTGCCGGTGGGAGCTTTTTCTGAAGTGATAGCTCAGAATGCATCCTCTGTGGGAACATGTGGTAAGAGATACCATTAGCTGTAGTTGCTGCATTTAGGCAATTACGTGGAGGTATTTCTGATCAATTTTTAGGAGCATTTTCTGTGAGTGCTCCTTCTGCTTATATATTGTGAAAAGCTTAATGATGCATTTTACTTCTTCACTCTCTCTTCTGCTGTCTGCCTCCATCTCTGCAGGTTGTTTTTTTGGTGGTGTTTTTTTTTTTTTTTTTCCCCGCCCTCAGTGAAACACTTACTGTCAATAGCAATTTTTTTAGAGGAACAAGCTATTATACAAAGGTCAGGGAATTTTGTAACGATCATAATTGCCTAAAGGCTTCATTAACCTTTACAAAATAGTAGTTGCTGGATTACACAACATACAATTAAATGACCATTAACATCCAGAGCAATTAATGAAAGTAACAACCTCAAGGTACTGCAAATCACATAGATGCTACCCAATACCTGTCTCCAAGTACAAGTCTCATTCCAGCAAATAGACTTGAAAGAACATGTTCTACAAATGACAAAGACTAGTTTCTGTGGAGTGCACAATCCAGGCAACATATTTACCTTAACAGATTACCAGTACCTCACAGAACATTATGGTGAGATTGAGTGGAAGATCCAGTGCCAACAGCATTGTCCTCTTTCTGCAGGCATTCAAGAAATTAAGAGTCTCATGAGTAATAACTAGTTAAAGTAATGAGACCCTGTCCCTTTTGTTTGACGGGATACCAGAGAATGGAAATCTGTATTTTCCCAAAAATTTTTTCCAGGCACTAAGCTGATGATCCGTATTCTAGTAAACAGGCACACAGAAGTGAGGCTAATCTACCTCTCCAGATAATCTTTTCAGCTTGAAAGCAATGAAGCTTACCTTGTACTGTTAACCTAAATGGAAAAGCTTATCCAGTTTCAGCATTGTTATTTCTGCTGATGTTGAGTGTTTCTTTGTAACAAACCATCTGGCACTTTTCCTAATAAAACTTAATAAAAAACATGTTGAACTGAAAAATACATGCTTTAGTAACTAGAATTGTGACACAGTTACAAACAAACAAACAAAAAAAAGATAAATATTGGTGTATATATTTACCTAGGAGAAAACATAAGCAAATAATGTTAAAGATAACAGATCATGTATTCAAGTTGGAAAAAGCAGAATTATGGTTCACTGTAATGTTAATTAATTTAGTCCCTTCTTTGTACGTAAGTATGGAAGGGTGCTGTCCGAGGGATTCCAGGCTTCATTTATCATACACTATTCAAATTCTCTCTGAAGGTGGAGCTATTGATTTTCTCATGCTTTTCCCACTCTGTGGCACTCATTGCTACAGTATCAAAGTACTTCTCAAACATGAATTAACTAGCCTATGCAATACTATTTTATTGGTGTAGAATTACACTCAGATGAAGAACAGAGATATAGTAAGAAAGAGTAACGTTAAGTGTTATCTACTAGTTTTGGACGTACCTTATCTATCATCTCATGCTTTTTTGAACAACTTTTACTTACTTAAGAGGTTTGAATACGAGTATTTAAAAAGAAAGACATACATGCCGTTGCTTCTGACCTCATAGGAAGTTTTAAATACAGAGCATGGAAAGGTTGATTTTGGCTGGTGAAGTGTCTTTGTGCAGCTGAAGAACAGTGCATATAAGGAGCAGAGGGTGTAAATTTTTTTTCATGCTGAGAGTATTTCTGTAAGAAAGACAACTCTGATCTCATCTACATCCTTGTTCATTTGTATTCCATCTGACTCGAGGTCACTTATGTTGATTTGAATAGGAGGGGTATAATCTGCAGCGTACCAAGAAAAAGCCAACAGATCTTTGGGCTTTCATGGGAAATAACGTTCTTTCATATTTCCTCATTCTTCTTTTTGTTTTGTTTTGTTTCAATTGTTCCTTTACTGGGTGAAGGCGTTGATGGTGTAAGAGGTGATGGAGAGGGCACTGCACCGTGTCACCTGAGAGACCTGGAGGCTGAGGTTATGAAACCAGTCAAAGAGACTAGAGCAGGCACAAGAAGGTTGAGGGTGAGGCAGAGAGCTAGAAAAGCATGGTACTGTGAACTTGATGAATACTGGTACTTAATTACAGTTGTGGATTGCATCATTACTATGTAAGAGGCGATGCAGCACCTGCTCAGTGTACACTATACAGTCCTGAAAAGGAAAAACATCACATCCTAAAAGGATACCATAGAACACTGCACATGAAGAACAAAGAGTGTCCTTGCTCTGCAGTACACTTTTGAAGTACAAGAAAAGACCAGTGTGTTTTTTTTCTAGGGCTTCAAATTGCAAGAGAAAGCTAATATAGGTAGTCTTGCTAAATTCTCTGTATTAACATGACAGTAGAGCCCAAACCTGCATATGGATAGTTAAGCATTGTCAAATAATTTTCTACTATTTTATTAAATATAGGCATGTCTGCCATTCAGGTACTCTACCATTTGAAATGAAAAAATGTAGATCCTACATCATATGGCCTTTCATTTATTGCCTTTCTGTTATATATCTGTAATTTTCTGTTGTTTATTGAACAGTTTTATAATCGCATACATAGATGATTTGCTGAAATTAGATCTTTCGGTATCTCATAGTGTCAGGTGGGTGTATACACATGAATGTGTTTTTTCTTTTCACCTTCTTTGGATTGGGCTCTCTTGTTTTTCTAACATTTTTACTTGGGATTTCCTGTTTTTTTTCATGGGGCTGTTTATCTAACAAACAAAATGCCACTTACTTACCTGGAAAAAGATTTAAAGTATTTCATGAAGATTTTTACTTTTAACAAACAAGTTTAGAATTTAGCTGGAATATATTCATACCTATAAAAGCATTAGCAAAACAACTTGCTTTTTTTTCTTGTTTTTGTTGTTCGCAAGTTTGGGTAAAACATTAAGAGGGGAATTACTACCTGCTCATCTCTAAAAGCAAGCAAGAAAGGTGAACTGGTTGCATAGCAACACCACCTACAAATAACCAGGCATTTTCAGATATTTTACAACATTATAAAGAAGAAAGAAATGCAATTTGAGCCATGCTGAATATTTTATAGAAAATTTATTCTCCAGCCTACCAACAGAACAGCCATTTCCCCTAAGCATCTTCAGAGGCAAGAAAGGAACCTAAAGCTTGACTCCCCGGTAGCTTTGAGATCTGAAATGCAGAGTGTAATTAGCTGTAGTGCTTTTTTATTACCACAACTTGTTCTACAACAGGCCTACTGCAAACCTGTCTTCAGGTGAGGTACTCTAGGTTTCTATGAAAATCTCTGTAACAGAATCACTCCCAGAGAAAGCATGGTTTATAACTTACTTTACCTGTAACTTGCATCTGGTTTTATAAGTAAGTTACAGCACCTAAGATTCAGATGGATCAGTAGCATCCTACATCCATTCAGTCAAGTTAGAGTTAACATTTGATAAACCAAAAATGCCCTTTAGTCCTTTGTGTGCAGAATATCCAAAAATCTCCAGAAGGTTACACTGGCACTAAGTCTGAGTATCATCAGACTGTTTATGAAGGTAAATGCTTAATGACTGGTTTTACATGGTATGTTTTTCTGTGTACTCTCCCATTTATCTTCCCCATTCCAATTACTGGGGTGCTTGGTTACTGTATGTAACCAGCATTTCAAACTTTTAGGGTGGCTGTTTCATTTCTGTGGTTAGTTGTGTTTTCAGGAACAGCTATTTGTTTGTGTGTGTAGGTCTAGAATTTTGGCATGTCAGGAGATAAATGACATAGTTATGATGTGTGTGTGATTTTTTTTTTTTTTTCTTCATTGTTTTTCTGAAGAAGCTGGTGCCTAGGCCCACATTTTGAAACTGCACTCAGAAATTTTCAGTGAAGTTGAACTCTGAATTCTCCCTATTTCTGCTTATTGTGTGCCCATCCTTAAATTGTCTGTCAAAATTCCTGGTCTGATCAATGTTTTATTCCTTTTTTCTTTCTTTATAAAAAGGATCACACTGCAAGTCAGCATTAAGCACTGAAGTTCAATTACTTGTATTTGTTTAATTTATAGAGTGATCATTTGACATAGAAGAGAAAGTAGGAACACAAAAAGAATGAGAGAAAAAACCTTAATTTAGTACAAGAGAAACAGGGTAAGTATGGCTTTTAATGTTGCCTTCTGAGCTGTGTGTGAGGTTCACACTAGCATGCTACAGTGACAAGCATTTTTAGTTTTTGCAACAGTTGATGTTGTCTTGAAGTAGTTAATTGGCAAAGAAGCTACTTAGTGTTATCTGGGGTATTGTAGTTTTATTGCAGCGATGTCTGTGATTTAATTTTGCATAGTATAATCTATTCCCATTTTCCTCTACTGAGTGTTAACAAAGAAATGCTTTCAACCTTCCCAGCATTCTGATGGAAGGTGACCACTAAGCTGAAAATTGGTCTTGTGAAATTTTCCAGAAATTCTTCAAGGCAGTTTATCAGAATCTGAATTACAACTGATGTTTAGCAGCAGCTACAGGTAGGTGCAATAAGGTAAAGTGATGGCAGTGTAAGAGGGAAGCAGTAGCACCTTGTACTGGGTGCTCGCAGAGAGCTGGTAGTATGTGCTGTGAGGTACTCTGGAGAAGGCTTCCCGGACTGTCAGTATTCAGAGTGCGATGGGCACCTCCCTTCCTCCCTCCCAGTGCAATAGCAGGACTAAACCACGATCGTTCATTGTTAGTAATTAATGGGATTAGATATTTCAGTCACTGTTGGTCACTGGTTTGGAAAACCAACACCTTATATTTTAATCTTCTTTCTTTTTCTAAATGTTCAGAACATAACACTTACTTAAAAAAAAAAAAAAAAAAAAGCTGTGATGATGTCAGGTTGCCACTTTTGTAATCTTCGCAGCATCCTCTAAAAATAACTCCTCCTCTTACTTACCTATCCTATTACTGCCTTCCTCATATTCCACCACTGGCACACATCAGTGCAATGCACCTCACTGCAAAGACAGAAGCAGTGATACATTTTGTTGAGGTAGAATAATAACTTGACAGAGTTCACTAACTTTGACAATGTTCACCCTACTAACTACTGCATGGCACAAACATACAAAGCAAGATTGAGTGAGTTAGAATGATTCACACAGAGGCGAGAGACACAAAGCCTAAGCACTACCCTACCATTGACATACAAAGTTCAAATCAGACCCCATGCCTGTCTGTACTGATTTTTGCAGCCTACCTGCAGCTTGCCCAATCTTAGTCTCAGGCTTGCTCAAGCATTTACATCTAATTGAATTCTCCATATAATGTTTATAGTAATATTCAGTAGCTACATGCACTAGTAATGTCTCATACTATGAATGCAGCATGCTATGTTACTCACTTAACAAGGGTCTGCTGTGGGTAAAGGATCTCTCTGCCTTGAATAAGGAAGCATCTCTTAGTCTCAGCTAAGGAATCTGATGAGAGAGATACTTAGAGAGAGAAGTACTTGTCTGCTAGTCAATAGTACGGACAAGACAGATCACTTCATTTTACCTCTGGTATCTCATTTTACACTTTGCCTATCTTGGATTTTTGGCCTTCAAAACCACCTTTCAAAATATTTTTCAAAGTGCCTTCACTCCCTCATATGTCAGCCGCCAGCTCACAACTTCACCACACTGACAGGACACCTCTTGCTCCTTACTCAGCCTAAATCAAAGTACATCTAGGAGTCAAGTGTATCCACCACAAGCATTCATGCTTCTGATGTGTACGCCATTTAAAACAACAAATCTATGAATGGGCAACACTTGTAGGAAGAAAGGGGACATGTACACATAACAGGTGCAACATTAAAAAATCCTAAAGACCTGTGGGATGACCCTTAGTTTTCTTCAACAAACAGAAATCATAGGCTGTATACCCATCACTGAGTCGTACAGAAGCATCTACGTACACATTCACAGAATGTTTCTGCTGTTGTCCACAGTGCTTGAAGGAAACCTAGCCAGGATTTCGTCATGAAAAACTGCCACTGTTCATTATAAAGCAGGCAGTGTTGTGTAGGTAAACCAAGATCTACACTGCCTCCAATTCCTCCACCTGACATAATAGCTCATGCCCATCAGTAAGAGAGGAGTCTTAAGACATTCTGCCAACATCTTCATTTTTGCATTATGGACAGATGGATATGTTCACTGGAGCCTACACACACATGCTGTACCCCATGCCCTTCCTTTGCAATAATGCCGCTATGAACAATGGTTGCTTAACCCTAAGCAAAACAACCTTTGCTACTCTAGCTTGCCTATGCACTTACTTTGTCTCTCTGCTGACCACTCCCACATTCAAAACATCCCATCTGTGCAACACACAACCCAACAGTGTTTGAAACAAAACATTATGGAAGTTCAGAGTCTCAGACTTACGTAGACTGATAATGCTTGTGTCTTTCTCAGCACAGATATACTTCTGTTCAAGCAGCAAGTTATTATTTAAGCTCATATTTCTTCAGTAACTTCAAACGTTTTCATATAGAGTTGAAAAGTAATTTCTGATGTAAGACATTCAGCCTAATTTACTTATTCCTGACTCTAATACTGTAGAATTTTGAATGGCATGTATACTGGCTTGCTCTAGTCTAATACATTTACCACAGTACAACACACCAGGAAGATCATAAAACCAAAATATTTCTAACCATGTATGAATGACAGGATATGTCACCTCCGATCCGAATGGATTATTACATATGGAAAACCACAAAAATCTCAATTACAGAAGCACCACAGAATTCATCTGACTCACTTTCCAAGCCACAGACACATGACACTCTCTTACACAACAGCATCTCTGAACATCAGTGTTGGGGAAAAACATTACGTCATTGCTTTATCTGTATGACACTGTTTTTCCTTTATACAAGGGTAAGTAAACATGGAGCATTGATAACAACTGCACTTTCAAACACATCACCTGCCTAAATCAGACTTCCTTACCTCCACAAACAATTTCCTTCATGTAAACTACACTCACTTTTAGAATTAACTTAGAGCATTTTCAGGCTACAGAAAATGCCTTCCACATTTTTCACAAAATAGTGCAAAGTGAAAATTCAGCAGAACCCTTGCTTCAGAGAGACCATTCACAGGAAAAAGATAAGTTTGCATAAGGGCCATGAACCCTTTTGTGATGCCAGTATTTTCCTCTCTGAGGAGTGAGTCGCCTGGCTGAGGATGGCAGGGACACGAGACAATTTGACTGACTGTTCTCCTCCAGTGGCACAACTTCAGATGAGCATACAGACAAGCGTCTTCCTTGGCAATCCATGAATTAAATGGTTCATCTACAGGGGCTCATGTTTTACAAGTAAACCCTGCCAAAATGCTGATTCATCTAATTCCAAGGAAATTACAGACTGTTTAATTTGGTTTGTAGCCAAACTCAGGACGGGCAGTTCAGATAGAAGTAGGAGAAAGGGAAGCCATGGCACCCAAACACCTTCCTTCTGTTGGTTACTCTGTGAAATAGCATAAGCCAGCACACCGACGACAAAGCAAAAATGCTTTCCTACATAATCATACACACGTCAGGTCACTAATACAGCCACCTTTGACTATAACACAGAAAGACACACTGCACATATTTCAACTCCCTTTTTTTCCAAATACGCACTGAAATAGAAAGCGTAGCCCAAGCAGAGGATGCTCCACCCTAAATATCCTTAGGCTATGTCTCATTTCCCATGTAAAGAGAGAAGCCCTATTCTGAAGTAGTGACCTTGTGGTGGGTTGACCCTGGCTGGGTGCCAGGTGCCCACCAAAGCCCTTCTATCACTCCCCCTCGTCAGCTGGACGGGGGGAGAAAATATAACAAAAGGCTCATGGGTCAAGATAAGGACAGTTTAATAAAGTGAAAGCAAAGGTCGCGCACGAAAACAAAGAAAAAACAAATTATGTTATTCCCTACTTCCCATCAGCAGGCGATGTCTAGCCACTTCCCTGGAAGCAGGGCTTCAGTACGTGTAGTGGTTGCTCCGGAAGACAAAATGCCCCCCCCCCCTTCCATCTCCCTTAACTTAGCTTTTATATCTGAGCTGACGTCATATGGTATGGAGTATCTGTTTGGTTGGTTTAGGTCAGCTGTCCTGGTTATGTCCCCTCCCAAGATCTTGCCCTGCCCCAGCCTGCCATTGAGGGGGGGCAAAAATGTTGGAGAGACAGCCTTGATGCTGTGCCAGCATTGCTCAGCTGTAGCCAAAACACTGGTGTGCTATCAACACCTTTCTAGCTATTGATGCAGAGCACAGCACTACAAGGACTGCTATGGGGAGAATTAACTCCATCTCAGCCAGACCCAATACAGACCTACGACTCCCTCCATGACAATGGCTAGAGAGGACCTTAGGGTACAGCTGGAGTGGACCCACAAAACCAGAAACCTCTCTTGCAGCCAAATAAGCTTTTCCACCCCTCCACTCAATTAAAACTTTAGCAGGACTGCACAAAAGTACACCCCAGAGACCTAATGGGAAAAAAAAATTAGCAGACACTTTGCTCCAAGTAGCTTCCAGGGCTCTTCTTCGGTTTCATTATCATCTAAATCCACCCTAGGAAATTTATAACTTTCCTGCACTACTGCCCTTTAACAGTGCACACCAGCATCTTTCAGAGGAATTAAAACATACTTTCCTGTGTGCAGATGATCTTGCAACACAACTTGCTATAAGCATAGCATCAGCTTATGCTTTGCTTCAGTACCACCTATTGACCAGTTTACAAAAATATTCCTATTTAATAGCAGAACTTGGATACCTTAAAAATATCTACTACAACTGTACTAGCCTTCCCCAAAGAAAAAGACTCATTCATCTTTGTCTCTTGGAGCTACTCCTACTGTTCAAAACCTCTCTGCCTAGAATGAAGCACTAAATTGTATGTACCAGCAACTCATTTTTATGGAAGTTAGCAAGTTATGGCCCAGCAAGGCATTCCTCCCTCTCATCTGCTAACAGACAGCCATTTCACATCAAATGTAAGATACTTTGAAAACTTGATTGTGACTTCAAATCTAAGCCCATGAAAGCATCGAACTGGGGGCAAGACTATTTTCCCGGTTTGTAACATAAACTTAACACATTTTAAACAACTCAGAGATTTTGTGATCTCATCTGACTTTCTTACATGAGATGAGCTGTACAATTAGGCTAAGCGCTGCATCAAGTCCATACGATCTGACACAGCTACAGCAAGCTATTCTAAACTGATTTAAATACTTAAAGTAATAAAAGAGGTATGATTTTCCTCCATATTTTTAAAAAGGTAAAAACAAAGTCACAGAGGTACCTTATAACAACTCCAATGTAATCACCCTTCAGATTCCAGTCCTTGTGCCCTGTCCTCACTCTAATGCTACAATCACAGACATCTACCCCAGTTACATGCAATCTCCGTGCTCAGATTGTGACTAACATTTCTGGACCAAAGTTGTATCTTGCATTAGTGGTTACATATAATTTCTGTTTAGGTTCAGTACTTAATTTGCACATCCATGGCTTAGACCAAATTGGAAGTGGGTGACAAGCATGGACAAAAGTCTGATTTTGCCTCATCGTATCTCCAGATATTGCTGGTAACTGGTGTGTGATCTGCACTGTACCTGAAGACAAACATGCCTTTGAGTATCTAGTTTTAGTTCCAGAAAGTGCTACAGCAGCTGGGTAATGGGAACAGTTCTCTTTCTTCAGCCTGACTTGTAAAACAATCATCTCTGTAATATGAGAGCAACAAAGAACTAATGGCTTTAATTTCTGAAAAAGACACAGGTTACTTTTATAAGTAACCTTTTTTTGACCTTTATCAGACCTATTTATCAGAGGAAACTGGTGTGTGGGCACTTCATAAAACCTGTAATATGAACACACATAAAAGTGATGGGACAAAAAACTCCCCACAAACCACCAGTAAGATGGTAGTCCACCACAAGCAACCAAGACCTGTGGCATTTCTAAGAAGTGGAATACAAATCCCAGATAGTATTCTCACCCAGTACATTTTTTTCAGGTCCAACGTTTAAAGTAAACCTGTCTCTGAGTGTGAATAATGAGACATGTATCATTGCAGAATGAGAAAGAGGTAACTCTGTGCATAGTTCATCATCAAACTGTGTGCTGCATGGTCACTGACTGGTTATTCAAACACATTTGCAGAAAATAAGTATAAAGTTCAACTTCTGTTGATGATCAGTCCTTATGCACCATTTAAGCACATCATTTTCTTTCAGAATGATACTAATTAAAACAGTTCATGGCCAATCATAACCTTGTTCTGTCTGGAAGGGCAGGAGAAATGTGACCCTACCATAAAACAAAGCACATGCTACAGCTAGTGGTGCTAACGTGGGCAAAAGCCTATGGGAGTGCCTATTTCCATGCCTGATTAAATGCATCTTATTGGTGTAATGCCTTCAAATTTAAAAAGCTTAATTTTGAAATCACCAGATAATTGCATAATTGTGGTATTTGTATTCCCTGTGATGAATCAGGCAGTATCGTTTCTAATGGTTCTCTGAAAATAAAATCACCTGAAAGCATCCACAACAACTCTGTTTTTTTAATGTAACCGTGGGCCTCACAGTTTGGCCCTAAAGCAGGTCCACAATGTTTGAATTCAAGATTCACTGACAAACAGGACTACACATATTATGTTCAGTAGAGTTTTGATTCTAAGAAGTACATATATCACCTTCCTTCTCAGAAGCACACGATCCCTGAGGTGTTTTCACGGTCCAGTCAGGTGCTTCTGATTTCTCTTTATAGCAAGCTCCTTTGAAGGCAGTTCAGGACCACAAGCTGCACTGCTGCTGCATTTTGTCTAGCAAGCAGCACTGTCCATTTCAGAGGGAGATACATCCATGATGAACAGATTGCTTGGACTCTCATGAAAACAATATACCCAAAGCATTTTAACTAAGCTGCTGATTCTCTTTTAAACCTTCGTATTTTCCTAAAATACAAGGCACCTGATAAATACATGTATGACAGAAGTAATTACAGTCAAATTGCTGGAAATGCCTATCAAAGCTAACGACACCACCAAAACATGCTAAGGAAAAAGCATCTAGATGCTACCGAAAAAATACATCCGTGAATTTGGGAGAAACAGCTGCATGTCTACAAACAGGATGTTTGTACATTGCGTTGTACAGAGTCTCCAGAGATGAACAAAACACAAGTAATTACAGGCAACTGAAAGTAAGCTTTAATTCTTTAATTTCACCTGTATGGAACTTGGCACACAATTTTCAAATGCAGCTAAAGTCTACTGAGAGACTGCGTGCCTCTGGGCTATTAGCTCTTCTAAAGGTAAAGAAAAAGGGTGTAAGAAATGCGAATTCAGGCGAGCAAAAAGATTTGTCAGCACACACAGCAGCTACAGGAATTTTCGTACTAAGGTATGCAAATATCATAGCTCTCCATTTAGTCCAAGTAAAACCATCTTACAGCAATACAGCTACATAACCAGTAAGTCCAGTGCTGTTCAGCATCATCATTCCCCCACACCAAGCAGCAGCAGTCAGCCTGGGAGTCACACCATCAAAGGAAGGCTCCAGAAACACCCACATCCCGTACTGATGAACAGCCTTGGTAGAGCAACACTCAAAACCGGTCATCGCCACTTAGACACAAAACGTGGGTGGTGCTGTGCGGATCTCTTGCATCAACACGCCACCCTTTGGCAAGGCCTGTCTGTCCACTCTCTTGAGCTGTAATGCAACCCGCGCCTTTCCCGACTCATCTCCACCTCAGCCCACAATCTGGGCAGGTTTAGACAACCTGGTTACTACTCTTCTGCTGTGAGCAGGTTTTTCAGGGTTCTTTTACTAACTGTAAGGTTTACATGCTGCAGTCTAACCCCTTTTTTTTTTTAAAACCTGTACTGGCCTGCCTTCCTTTTATTCTTTCTCAATGGACGAATCTAGACCATCACCTAGAGTGCCAGTCACCTTTCTCCAGATGTCTTTGTCCCAGAGTCCCTAGGATGCTACGTACAGATGTACAGGTTATGCTTCATGCCCAAGCTACAAAGCAATACACAGGCTACCCGCAACAACCTGTGGTTTTCTAAGTATCTCTGGTAAAACACTCCGCCATCAAAAGCTCTATATAGACGAGGCCTGAGATGCAATACAGCAAAGCACTGCAAATGAAGCCATAGCATACAACAAAAAAACATGCACTACAGATCTAAAGGCATTACTGATGTCACAGAGCTGTGTAGGACTCGTGTTTTGGTTTTGTTTTTTTTTTAAAAAGACATTTTCTCTTTGGGTAGTCAAAAACTTTCTACCAATATCAAGTTTAAATTTATTCATGTCCAATCTGTAGCCATTTCATTCTGTACCAGTATTTTAAACCAAGTAATTACTGCCTAATCTTGGTATTTTCTCCACTGATGTAATTGTAAGATGTTATTGTAGTTCCTCAGCTTTCATTTTGTTAATCTAAACAAGCCTAGAAAAGTTATTTGAAGATCTTTTCAACAGATATATTGTCCTTTCTGTAAACAGAATAGTAGCTCTTTCGTTCACCCAGTCCAAAAAAGTAGTATATATTTCTAAGCTGACTGCTTACAGTATTCTAAATGAAAGCATACCAATGGCTTTTACAGTATTTCTTTGATTATGCCAGAAAACACCACGCCTGGTACGTGAAAATTCCACTAGTTTTCTCTTGACAGTGGCACATATGCGGATCCCAGCCACAGTGAACTACAAATACACCCAGCCTTTTTTTTCCTCTTCCATAACTCCCAAACAATGACCTACAGAACTTCTTGTTAGCAGTCCCTCAGAACATGAATTTATGCAGCACATCTAGTGATATTAGGATCCAAAGTACATTTCCTTATGTAATTAAGTTAATCTTATTTTTGTTATAGCAATTGAAAGGCATTTAGTTCCCTGTTTATAAAGATACAACCCTGACTTCTGTTTTATAGCATCAGTTGAAAGTTTCAAACAGACAGAGGATTTGCCACAAACATTAATGAATATTTTAATCAGTATTAAACTCCAAATCTCTTTTCAATATCCCCTACTGTACTTCTGCCTTTGAGTTTTATACAAGACTCTTAAGGGGACAAAGTCAAAGAGTAGATAGAGTCCAAATTTACATTGCAGAGATTTAACTTGAACAGAATGCTTTATGATTTCATTATATACATGTTGAGAAGAGCTATTAAAATGTATAGTACTGTAAGCCACTGCATGATCTTCACGTCATGTTGTGTTTATACAATAGCAAACGCATTCCATTTCTCTTCAGATATTTAAACTGCAAGCTCTTGGGTCAACCATTAGCTTTTTGCTGCATGCTTTCACAGTTTTTAGGCCCAAGAAAACAAGGACCTTGGCTGGATACAAACTCCACAAATTAAACAAATTATCCATTAACAATTTAGGGAGACTATCTTTGGCATCAAACAAATGCCGTGACCATTTAGGTATTTAAAGATCATGACCATGTTTGAACAAATAAAAAAGTAAATGTGTCTCTTATCCACAAAAACCTACCAATTACTTTTTGCATCAGAATTTTCATTAGCAATCATCCTCTAAATGACTGTGTAAATCTACCTCAGTAATACTGTTAAACACAGTTCACCCACACTGAATAATTATGTTTCCAGCGTTAGGCAATTAGTCTAAAGTTCTCACATAAGACACTACCTTACTTAAGAGTAATTAAGCTTCTAACCTAGTAAGTATCTACTGTACCTTCAAAATCCATGTTTCTTAACATTTTTTAAGGAAAAATTAGTAACTTCAAAAGCAAAGAATGCTGTACTGAGCAGCCACCTGACAATTACACACAGACTGCAAGACAACGACATTTTGTAACTTTATCTTCCTACATTACTCTATGATATTAGACACTACCACTCCCCTAAGTTTCCCTGGAAACAACTTGGAAGCTGAAGGAAAACAATCTTTAAAAGCTAAAGAAATAGAATTACAAGTGTTGGCTGGCTCTGTATTTTTAATGTTTTCAAAGACTGAAATATGGTGTCTACAATTAAAATACCAATTGGAGATGTCAACAATGACAACAAATGTAGGTAAAACTATTTCTCCTGTAACAGTATCTGATTCCCACTTCTCTCTGGGTTTTGGACACAGAACTGCACGACATAATTAATGCTGTAGTTACATTAAAACATCATCTCCACAAGCACAGATATTTCAAAGTTTTTTTCTACTACATTTTTGGTAAAAAAGACTTTTTAAAAGCTTACGCTTTAAAAAACTACCACATATATGACAAAAACAATGGTTTGAGATTATTTCTTTTGCCAGCTTTAAAGTATTTATCACATAGAAGGATCACAAACAGATACTGCAGTATTTCATAATGTCACAAAAGGCTAGAGTGAAACAAACATCTGCAAATTTAATATCATTATATATAGGCACTCCTATAATACTGCCATCATCTACTACTTGAGAAAACAAAACCAATCCAAAAACTTTACCTCAAAATAACTAGCAATTTACACTGGAAACAAACTGAATATGTATGGCAATTCTGTCCGCTATTTGAATTAATCTGTTCAAATCATATTAAAAAACATCATCAACATTCTCAAATTTAAGAGGGAAAAATCCTTAAATGATCCCTGAGTATATAAGGTACTGCAATTAATAACATCCTTATGCTTTTAATCAAGTGTTTCTTTTTTTTTTTTTTTTTTTTTTTAAACAATACAAAAAAAAAAAACTAAGGGGGAAAAATTATCACAACCTCAAATGCTAAGCTTGTGTGGTCTCCTAACTGTATTCTAGAAAACGATTACAATGCTTGAAAAAATGGACAGGCTTTGATGCTGCCATCATTTTTATTTCTCATAGAATCCCTTGGTGAGATCTTCCCAATTACACCCAAAATATTAATAAAATTGTTTTAATGTTTTTCTTCTATTACAGATGGTGCTAACATGTTTGACGGATTCTCTCACAGACTGTTTAAGTCCAGAGGCCAGACAACTTCAGACACCTGAGTTTCCCAATGTGAAAATGTTGATACTATCAAAATTCTTACTGTCAGCATACCTTACATCCCACATGAGTTAACTGCCTGATTATCTAGAGTGTAGTAACCATTCTAGATATAACATGGAAGGACTAAAAGGAAAGATCGTTAACTCTAGATTTCCAGAACTTACATAATGTCAACTGTCCAGAATATATGAAACACTGAAAAATGTCACTGTTCAATGGAAAACAAGAGGGAAAGATAGACAAAGCAGGTTTCAAGCTTAATTCTAGGATGCTTTTGAAAGTCAAGGACAATAAGGTAAACGTCGGCAAGTATGATGGAGATGGCATAACATACTTGGGGCTTTTATATTATAGTAGAGACTTTAATTTTGTGTTACAAATTGTCACATTACAAGGCACTCAGCATTACCTCAGCAGCTTCCTATAATTTAATTTATTTCTTTATTGAGACTGCATAAAGTTTCCACAATGGAAAACTACAGAAAATTGGAGGGGAAAAAGCCCCACCTAAACACTACAGGATGGAATGAAATGTAGAAGATGTACAAGAATGGCAGGGGTTTCTTCTTGATACCAATGTTTCTGACAGTCTCTAACATGATTTCCTACATCATTATGAACCACTAACACACTGTTTCCAAGGCTTGTTTTGCAGTTTTCATTGCTAGAGTTCGTTACCTGTTCTTTTCAGTTCTACTAAAGGGACAGATAATGTACAGGGTATGCAGGAAAACTGTGCTTCGCTTCTTGTTGTTGGCTTCCCATCTGGTACAGAATGTTTGCAGATACGATCCGACTGTATTTTCTAGGCATGGGGGAGAAGAGTTTCATCAAATTTCTATTAGGAAGGGTTCAGAATGTAATTAAGATCAGCCTAGAATAGCTCAGAGTGTCACTCTTAGTCTTACGCACAGATATATCTTGGAGATCCAGGTTCCTCTTATCCCTGTATCCATCAAGCTACTAGCAATTTTGAATTAATGTCAAAGTGGAATTGCCAAGGGGTTTTTGCATTCTTAAATATTTCACCCCTTAGCACTTCCATTATCAACATCTACAGCAAAGAGATGAGAACTATACATGCTCTTGCTAAGTATTTTCAGAGTAAGACAATAGTGACATGTATTTCACACTTCATTATTGATGCACTTGAGAATGAAAAAATATTACAGATGTAAAGACATCAATAACAGGACAATCCATTTATTTGACCTGAGTATGCAATTTGACTGTGGAAATTTTATCTGAATACTAAGTGTGTTTAGAATTAAAGGAAGTTATCTGACCTAAACGCTCATGGTTCTCTTACGATTACTATCATCAGCAAAAAAAAAGCTGAAAGATAAAAATTACGCAAAGACTGGAAGATAACACAGCATTCACTAAACACAGTAAAAACACCAGCCTAGTGATGCCTGTTCATTCTCAGCCAGCACTGCACCAAATGCTCAATCTGAACCGATCTGACACTTGGCGTTGCTCTTTGTGGAAATTTCGACACCCAGTCTCCGTCTTTTTTTAATCAACGTACAATTTTTCATGAAGTCATAGGCTTAGTCAGATAATGCAATAAAAATACCCCTACACGTCTCTACCAATGGCTGCGAATTTTTTCAAAACTATAAAAAAAAAAAAAAAAAAGGCAGGACCCATTCCAGTAACTGACAATGGAGGGCAGCAGAGCTTCTCTAACTCCTCCCCCCCCTTAAATGCTCTATTAAGAGAGCAGACCAGTCTGCCTTTTACCCAAAATAGGCCATCGGCCCTACTCTTCCCATGTTCCTACAACATATTACACACCTCGAATCAGGGCGAGATGCTGTGCCCTACGCCTGCAGCCTTTATGGAGCAGACACAGAAGCTGCAATCTGAGATCTTTTCTTTCCCTTGGGAGCATCTAAAGCTCTCTTCTTCTGCTGTACAGGCACCTATCTTGTGGCACTTATAATGTTATTGGACGTTATCTCCCTGTCTGTCTTATCTGCCTCCTTTTCACAGGAGAATTAAGCTACTTTATGTGTGGGGCAAAAACCTGCATATATTCAGCTAACTCACAGCAGCAAACATCAGGGCCTTTTTAGGATGGGTCATGTCACTTTAGAGCCCTGTGTATATAGGAACCAAGCAATTGCTTGGACTGCTTTTGCGCCGTAGAGCACCTACTAGTTTTCTGCAAATTTTAGGCTAGACCAGATGAGTAAAAGGGTTTCCAGTCTGTCCCCAAGATGTTCAATATAAATAGGGAGCCATTCCAAACATTATGAAATTAAACATCCTCCTCTACTCTGCATAATAAAACTAAATTGCTACAATTGTGTCATTAAACGCCAAACACAGCTAGTATGAAATACTGGAGCAGCCTGGACATTTTTCTCGGCTTCTGTCAGCAGCAGCACACGTCTGCCTGCAACAAAAAATACCTGTATCCTTATGCTTTCTGTCAACCCGTATGACAAATGCAGCACTCTGTGCTTCCAGTAGAGAGAGTAAATGATATATAAAGCCCCTCTTTGTTCTGATTCATGGATAGAAGGCATTACACCGACAAAGAAAAATGTAATGTCTGCATGCTGATCAGGGATATTCAACCACTGCAGCTGTGAGCTGATTTACAAAAAAACCACTGTTTTATTTTATATTTATGGATTTGAATCCAAGCTAAACGTATTTGTAAATGACCGGGGCTCAGCTGTCACTTGGCCTCCATCCACTAACACAAGTGATATAACCACTCACTCTGGGCATGCCAGCGCTGTAAGTGCTCAAGCCTCACAGTAGCAGCAATTCCCCTCCTCACCATAGCTGAATCAGTGACTGAGGGTGAACAAAGGCATCCGATCTGTTTGCTGTCTTAGGCCAGCAGCAAACTGCAAATTCCCTGCAGTAACGGGTGGAAACTGAGAGGAGGCTGGTTCAGGAGGATTGCTCTTTCTTTCTAATGATCTTCCAGTGGTGTAGGATTTCCCTGTCACTATGTCTAAAAGGCAAAATTTGTCTTCCAAGTGACTGCCAAAAACCTGTACGATTATCATTTTTGCAAGGCTCAACTTTCTGTACTGCAGTGAAAGAAAACAAAAGGCCACGCCAAAGTAAGGTCTCTCTTGTGCTCCTTCTTACTTGGTCTATTCCCTTCTACTTCCCACATTCTAGCAGACAAAAATTCTAGGCTTCTATAGAAACATATATTGACGTTAGAAAAGCATTTTATACAAATAAATATGTCAGAGGAAATTAATATTATTAGGCTCATCCCAGACGAAAGGTAGAATTCATGTCCCTTGAGCCCTCTAGATAATTAGAGAAAGATAAGCGGTTCCTAAAGGAAATTATGACCCACCGGATGTCTTACAGACCTACCTTCCAGCAGTGTCCATAAAGTCCTTCTGGTTGACTTGAGAGTCTAGGTGACTAAGTTAGGTTAGAGGTTTCACCTTACTCTTTTTAGATGGCTAAACTTAAGAGTTATTAAACCTAACAAAACATTAAGCTTTTAAACTCATACATCATGTTCATCACCAAACCACTATTTGTTTGTCTTGCTCTATTCCAAAGCTGACTTTAAGTAATCTACAAACATGCAATTTTAGAAATAAAATTTCACAACTGTTAGGCAACTGTGGGAGCAATGATCATTTCAGAATAACACTGCTGAAATAGGAGGTGCTATTGGCTATGTCATTACAGGGACTGCTTCCATAAAGCTCCTATAAAATCCATATGCACAGTAACCCATATTTGCAAGTGAAAACAGTTGCTGATGTGTGCAATTGTTTATTCTGAATACAGAACAGACATCTGCATGGGCAAATGGATGTGCATGCAAATTTCCTCCCAAACTTACAGAGACAGGTTTGATCCAAAGCCACAAAAGCCTTTTGGAATATTCCTGTTGATTTCAGGGATTTTGCCCACAGATGTTATATCCATGCCATTGACATTACTCCATTGCTCCTAAATATCAAGAAGCAGCTTAACATTTCTTTTACTTATAGCATACTTAAACTGATACTGAGTCAAATCAAGCCCATATACTCTAAGAAGGGATAATCTCAAGAAGTAAGCTTGATAGTCACTACATAATTACGCATGATTCATACTGTTACATATCTTCTCCTGCAGTGGATATTTGCAAGCAAAAAGCAGGGATTTCCCCCACCCCTCCAGGAAATCTGTTTAATGAGAAAAACCTCCAAACTTTTAAAATCCGTGTGTATATGTTAAAGCTTTCTACTAAAAAGAAAAAAAACCAAACCCCAAAACCTTTCATAAAGCTCAAACACCTTGCACAGTTACATTTTGCAGCTGCTGCAGGATCAAAATAACTAGGAGGAAAAATAAAATATTCTGAAAAGCTTTTGAATTCTGTAATTGTGTTCACATTGCAATGGGTTTTCTTTTGTTTAAATCCAAAGGCTCTCAATAACTAGAAAGCTTCCAGGTTGCCTTCAGGCAGAAGAGTACCACCAACTCTCCAATATCATTCAAAGAACCAATGAACATTTGATGCATCTCTGTATTATACATTTGCTACTATAAAGAGGTTTTGGGACCTTTGATCTACTCTTCTGTGGGCAGAGGGGCATCTTATGCTTAAAATGCTCCCAGTCACCACATGGCAGCCCATCTGTGTGAACCAGCTTCAAATTAGCAGTCAGGTCTCAAACAGAACCGAAATGTGGCCAAACAAGCAGCAGTGACCTCTGGTACTTCACCGGGTGGCTGATCAGTGCAGGAACGGGCACTTGCTTTGCTTTGCCAAATCACATCATGATTTCTCTTGAAAAACTAAAGTTTCCATTCTTTTTGCTTAAGCCACCACATTTTGATAAGACAAGTTGTTGTTCTTGGTTTGCTGACCGATAAGGTTTGAAGCATGTTTAATTTGCATTCAGTTATGTGTAATCTGGCAAGGGGCTAGAAGGAATAATTTATAAAGGAGATAAATTTGTATAGATTAGCCAAGTGCCTACTGAGTGAGAATATAGCCATCTATAAATATTTAGAATAATTAAACAGCAAGGAAAAATAAATATTGTTGAAAATAACATATTTAGTAGGCCACTGAAGTATAACAAGGAATAAATAAAAGCAAGCAAAGAAAAAGGCCAAGAACACACAGGAAAGGCTTAGCAGTATAATCAGGTAAACAGGAAAAGGTCATAGCTCTGTATCTATACCTCTGCCATCACTCAGTCTAAGTTTATAATCTCAAACATGTTATGCATTAAATCTAAGATGATAGCTAACTGGTCAGGTTAATGACCTTAGTGGGTCGATGTTTCTAATTTTCAACTGAGCAGCTTGGGACATACATTGCATCTCTCTCCATTTACTCTAACGATGTTAAACTAACAATAAAACACACTTCTCTTTCTTCATACTGTGTAATCTATTTATGTTTTGTCTTTGGGTTAACATGTATGTAGCTACAGATCAAGACCAGTTTCTACAAATGTCTGTTCTTCCTGTACGTTAGAAAGCTGTATCTAGTCAAAGTCCTGCACTTGGGTCACAACAACCCCATGCAATGCTCCAGGCTTGGGGAAGAGTGGCTGGAAAGCTGCCCGGCAGAAAAGGACCTGGGTGTGCTGGCTGACAGCCGGCTGAATATGAGCCAGCAGTGTGCCCAGGTGGCCAAGAAGGCCAACGGCATCCTGGTGTGTATCAGGAATAGTGTGGCCAGCAGGAGCAGGGAAGCGATCGTCCCCCTGTACTTGGCACCAGTGAGGCCACACCTTGAGTTCTGTATTCAGTTTTGGGACCCTCACTACAAGAAAGACATTGAGGTGCTAGAGCACATCCAGAGAAGGGCAATGAAGCTGGTGAAGAGTCTAGAGAACAAGTCTTATGAGGAGCAGCTGAGGGAACTGGGATTACTTAGCCTGGAGAAAAGAAGGCTGAGGAGAGACCTTACCGCTCTCTACAACTACTTGAAAGGAGGTTGTAGTGAGGTCGTGTCGTGGTTTCACCCCAGCCGGTAACAAAGGACTACGCGGTCGCTCGCTCACTCCTCCCGCCCCCCTCCGGTGGAATAGGGGGAAGACGGAGGAGAGGAAAAAAAACAAACCTGGAACCTCGAGGGTTGAGATAAAGGCAGTTTACTGGAACAACACAAAGAAATTGCAACAACAACAACGGTACTAATGAAAAAGTATACAAAAAGAGTGATGCACAGTGCAACTGCTCACCACCCGGGACCCAACGCTCTGCCGCTTCCCCCACCGAAAAGAAGAGCCCACCCCCCGGCCCGCTCCCCCTTTATATACTGAGCATGATGTCACATGGTATGGAATAGCTCCTTGGCCAGTTCAGGTCAGCTGCCCCGGCTATGCCCCCCACCTCCCAGGTTCCTGTAAAAAAAAATTAACTCTATCCCAGCTGAACCCAGGACATGGTCGGTATCAGTCTCTTCTCCCAAGTACCAAGCGATACGGCAAGACGACATAGCCTAAAGTTGTGCTGGGGAGGTTTAGACTGGACATTAGGAAAAATATCTTCACCAAAAGGGTTGTCAAGCACTGAACAGGTGCTCAGGGAAGCGGTTGAGTCACCATCCCTGAAGGTATTTAAAAGACTCATAAATGTGGCACTTAGGAACATAGGTTTAGTGGTGGACTTGGCAGTGCTAGGTTTATGGTTGGATTCAATGACCCTAAACGTCTTTTCCAACCTGATCGATTCTATCATTCTATGAAAGCAGCACACCAGCTCACACCCTTTTAAAATGGATGCTGCTACACTTCAAAAATCCATTTATATTAACAGTGTCTCAAGATGTCAATGCATCTATGTACTGCTTTATATTCCTATCACTCCCTGTAGACAAACCTATATGTGCATTTATATACACATATATGTACACGTATATATACACACACACGCTATATATACACACACACACCCCCCCCTCGTGCAAGGGTTATGTGGTGTACCCACCACTTGGAAAAGAAAGCAAACAAGCTAGATTCGTTATTCTTAAAATTTTGGCACAGATTCCAGTCTGCCTCCTGATTCCAACAATTTAAGAGGTGGGAAAAATTACTGCACTCATACTGAATAAACCATCATCATAAAGAATGGTTAACCACAATTTTGCAAGTCTTTCCAATGAAATTTGCACTGCTTTTGTTGTGAGGTTTTCCCCCTCTTTCCCTAATGGGGGAAGGAGGATCACCAGACAACATGACACAGCAAGTGGACATTTCTTTAGTGGACCAAGTGGGAGATAGGCTGCATCAGGGAAAGCTTTACACTTGCACACACGTACATGTGCGGGTGACTGGGACCTGCCCCAAGTACTGTCAGTCAGTCGGCACACAGCTGAGCCCTGGGGAAGCCCACACTCCCTCCCCATCCATGCTAGCACCAGCTTGACCCCAACACACAGCCTCCCACTGTGCACACGCTGCTCTACGCCACATCAGACATAGCTAGTGACAACTTCACACACATGCGCTTGACTATTAATTACTGGGGGATTTTATAGCTAGATGTTGCCACAGATTGTCAGTCAAACCAGTCCTCACTGATACCACGCTGTATTTTTCAAAAAGAATGTCTCTGATATCGGACATGCCAAAAAGATCTACAGGCAACCCAGGCTTGCACTCAAGCCTTTCCTGATATTGCAGGAGGAGCTCATCTTGCACAAGGGGATTGTCACAGCATCTTTTAACAAGAGAGTAACCCCTGAAGAAGCCATCACACAATTAGTGCACTGCCTCATATCCTTACTTCTTCCCAGACTGTAGAAAAGATTGTACAGGGAGAACCTTTGTAGCATCTAAATACTTCTATCAGTATTACTTTCAAACTTTTTGAAATAAAAAGATAAATCTAATTACTCCTCAGCTTTCCAATTCTGGATGAGAAGTTTGAAACAATAGGAAAGGGCTAAAAAAAAAGGAAAGAAATAATAAGCACAAATGAACAATGGCTCTCTCTCTGCTAATCATCTCATGGGATTTTTAGAGAGAGGTGTTAAAAGTATACTCTGGGAGTAAGAAGCATCTCTTCAGTCATTTGGAAGAGTAGTATTTTACTGCCATGAGTTCTTGTCTCTGTTAATTATGGAGGCCTGGCTGGGGCAATTGATTTACATGAAAAAATGTTTTTGGGTTGTTTCTTTTAATTATTTGAGTATACATCTTTTGTACAGTTTTCTTTTTAAAATATGAAGTCTAAAATCTCTGGAGTACAAATAGCTCTGAATAATCCTAGAGAGAACTTGACTTCGCACTAATTGATCTGCTAAATCATGAAGTGGTTATTGCCTGTATATATTTAAAAATAGATAATAAGATCTTAGTCACTACTTTTAATCTTGAAGTTCTGCTTTCTTAGGTAGTAGGAATATGTAATCATATGCGATTTATACCTTATCTTTTACCGCTGAAAGTTATCAGATTTCTTCTTGGTTTGTTTCTTTGTTTTTTTGTAAGTAAACCTAAAACCACCCTAGACTATCAAAGAGAATTTAGAATTTTGTATAGTAACTTTAGAAAACTTGTGACTCTAAAATAATCCCATTGTTCTCATAAAATCGTAATCATTTCCATCTTAGGTCCTTGTTCAGTGGAACATATCAACTCTATTTGATAGAAAATACCTACTTTAATGTGAGTGAGACCAAACCAAAATTTTAGCATAGGTAGCCAGCTAAACTAGACAACATTTCGACTAAAATCATTCTCTCTCTCTACTGTGGGTCCAGCCTGAAAAAAAAAAATTACATATTCATTGCTGCTGCTGTTATTAATTTGTCAGCATGTATTAAATTCATGAATACATGGCAGAAGCATTTCTGGCCCAAATTGAGTTCTAGAAAGCATGATTTTATCCTGCACATTTGCTCATAGTGTCCAATCCTGTCTTTGCTTCACCTGCTATTTTGACCTTAGCCAATGAATTCCCAGGTTATGATTTTATGAAGTAATTTACTGACAGGAGAAGTTTCAAAAACAGTTATTTGACCTTCACAGATTAAGTGACTCTAAATTAAAGTTTCAGCAATTAATATAGTTATTTACATTTTCCACCTTCCCTTATTGATTTCTTTCCCCCCTACTTCAGTACTTTTACTAGTAGTACTTAATTTTTGCTTGTCTCAGAAGCTTGTCTCAAAAATCAACAGAGAAGTTGCAGGCCTTTTCTGAGCTGATGCTGAGAGGTGAATTTTACAACCAAACATCATTATGATTTCAGTCTGATTTCAGGGAAGACAGTTCTACAGACTGCAATGAAGAACAGATTGTTCCATAGATTAAAGACAAAGCCCAAAAGTATACATGATGACAGCTGCAAATAAGCAAATATATTTGCAGTCTCTGCAAAGCATTAGGTTTTCTCAGCTAAGTAATGGAGTAAGAAGTTATGTGATTTATATTATGCGAGTATGCTTTAAAAGTCATAAAGCAAACATCCATGTTTCACGTCACTACCACTACCACAGTATACCAGAATACTTCCTATTTGGTATGGAGTCTGTTCAATAAAAAAAGATAACAGTATTTATTGCACTCAGACTAATTTATGGAATTTTATCTAAGTATTTTTAAGTGTTTCCCAAAAGTGGCTCATATCCCAGCCTTTAATGGGCAAGACTAGATTTTAGACACTTAGAACGAGAAAAATCCTGGCTCTACTGAAGATGATGGCAAACCTACCAAGAACATTAAGACTTTCAAAGGAAGTTGATATTATTGACCCCAAAAGACAGAGACAGACAAGGAAATCACACTCTTCAATTTTCAGTCTCATCTAAAACCACTACAATACAACTTACTGGCTGCTTTATCTGTGTGCCATCAGCTGAACCAAGAAGATGGCCATCGCTTTGCCCATTGAAGCACACGCTTCCACAGGCTTTTAAATTGTAAAAAAAAGATACTGTTGCTACTGCAGCTGTTAATTTAAAAGAATAATCCACTTAAAGATTTACTGACACTTAAAGTGCTGATAAACACCCATCCTCCATCATCTCTTTATGAAAGTGATTGGACAAATCAGACTGGAAACCTTTATAGATAATAGCTGAAAATCAAAATGGAAGAGAGTTTTTTCCTGGCATGTTTATTCTCACTCTTTGACACTTTTATGTTAGAAATAAATGGCACATTTCTTTTCTTGTATAATACCTGGTGGATTAATGCTTTTGGAAAACTACAGCTAATCACAAAACCAGCTAATTCAGACCTAATCCTTTTTTAACAAGTAACTTATTTTGATCCTTAATAGGCAATCAACTATTACCATCTTACTAGAACTACATCCATCTAAGCATTTCTGAGTAAACCACAATATTATTTTCATTATTTCTTAATGCATGCTTTATGTTTTAGTAAGGT
Source organism: Haliaeetus leucocephalus (assembly GCF_000737465.1). Classification (NCBI taxonomy): domain Eukaryota; kingdom Metazoa; phylum Chordata; class Aves; order Accipitriformes; family Accipitridae; genus Haliaeetus; species Haliaeetus leucocephalus. Next base: position 1,647,772 of record NW_010973316.1, on the reverse strand, counting down.
ATGTGATTTTTCTTTAAAAAGAAATATCATCTGCTTCTGTAAAATCCACTAGCTCAGATAAGTGTTACATTGTACCAAAACTCCATTGTCCTGAAATTTAGAATCAAAATCTACTAAGCGTTACGCATATAGGAAGTCAGTATTATTTCTAAGGAATGAGTAACAGAATGAAATCTTTCCCAGCTTCCATAAATAACTATCTTTGGGCTTATGAACATGCTACTTAAGGTAAACTGAAGTGTGGCCTTGCTGGCATTTACCGTATTACAGAGTAAACTATTGCTGTTATAAAGATGAGGCCGCTGCACACTTTTTGCAAATTCAGGCCCTATTTTACATGTAGAAACATAGCGAAAAAACCCCCTCTCATTAAAATGCTGTACGTTGGACTTTATTTTAGGATAAGGAAAAAAATTTTCCTTTGCTGTTTCTAAAAAGAAAATAGTACATTCTATAAAACTACCTGCCTATTGAATTTTTGGCCTTCACCTTTGGAAAATGCTAAATATTTCTAATATTTTAATGCGTTACAGTACTTGTGTTAAGAAACACAAAGACGCTTCCAGACCCTTCCTTAACTACAAAATGACTTGACCTTCCCAGTCCTACTTTAGTCTTAGACGGAGAATTTAGAGGGTTTTTCTGTCCACTCACATACAAAATTCTACTTCAAGTTAAGCTTTTTACACAGAATGTAAAAGAAAATTTCCCCTGGACAATATAAGCTACTCTGCTTTGAATTACTACAAATTTTTCAAGTAATTAGCTTGTTTTCCCATTCTGGGAATGTATGGCTGTCTTTTAACTGCATGGTCATTTTCACCATGCATTGTTTGTTACACCCATCCTACCAAGAACTCATTTTTGATTCACATCAAGCTTTAGATAAATTCCTGGGGTGATTTTTTCTTCCTGAATTCACTGTGTTTCAGCCAAAAAGCATCACTTGCTATGTTTAAGTGGTATCACTTGCTATGTTTATGTCATTTAAACTGCTAGGAGGCAGGGGAAAAGATTTCTGAAGCTGCTGTAACCCTTGAAATTTTTTTTGTGCATACCATTATGTGTCACAAAACAAAAAAAAAATTCTGCAAGATTCAGAAATCAGCCTTTACAGTAGTAGGGATTCCATCACAAAAAAAACCCCAGGAAACCATCTTCCATTACCCATACATTTGGCAATTCAAAAGCACCAGGAAATTACCTCAGTTGTCCAGTAAACAGTCATCTTTCATGTGGGGAAGGTCACAACTAGCAGAGAGCTCCAGAAGTCTCCTTCCTGTGCTTACCTGCTTTATTTCGTATCTTGCTCAGCAATACCTATTTTCACTTTTGCATCTCTTTGCTCAGTTTTCTCATGCCAAACACATTCAGTAGGATGGCATCATACACAGCAGCTTCTGATCAGAGTCAAACCCCTTCAATTTACTGCTCCAATCATTTTTGTGTCAGACATATCCACCCTGCTACTTATTCCAAATCAGCTGGACTCCCTCCCCCTCGCTAAAAGCCACTTGTTTCTTAGGCATTGCTTTTGAGGAAGAAGCTATAAAACCTCTGAGCCTGTGCAATTTCTCCCCTTCTACAGTTCTTTCACATTATTGCTCCCTGAATAGTTTAGATGCTAGTAGGTCAAATTTCTCTTGCCCTGTCACAAGACCTGCTAATTTTCCTGAAGGAAAGGGAAGAAAGAGGAAGATAAAAATGATCCTCTAAACAGATATTTTACAGCCTTACCAAAAAAATGGTGAGAATGGATCTGAGTTGCCAAACTTTAGGTGCTGCACTGCTTTTAATAACACAGCCAAACTTTTTGGACCTTGACTTCAAAATGCAGATTTCTACATCTGGAAAGTGGGTGCAAAAAGGACTAACATGGGACTCTATTTACTGTTTTTCTGCTTATTACTTTTGGGTTCTTACAGAGCTTATGTCTATCTAAACAAGCGGACAGTAATTCAAGTACTCTATAACACGTTGTGGAACTTCAGACAAGTCATTTACTGTAACCTTCTACTTCCCACCTTTCCAAATCTATAAAGCATAGCACAAAACTACTGCATGAGGGTGTCACGATGGTAGTTGCATAAACAGAATATTTGTGGAACATGTGTAGTAAAGCCTATTTTCATCTGTAGTAACGCTTCTCTTCCCTACTGTTTTGTAACCATGGCCTTAAAAACAGTAACTTAGCTAAGTATTTGCTTTACAGGATGGGAAGATACGAACTTAAAGCACAACAAGCAATCTGTTTTGGTCCAGAACTTCAGCTATTAAAAGCTGCAGATTTTGCAGTACCCTTCAGCTGCTCTTGCCCGAGGGCCTTTCAATGAGCTATCTGAATGGTTGGGCCACGTACATCAGGATCACTTTGTACATTATGCACATCCCACAGGAGCCTTTGCTCTGCAAACAGCATGCTCATTTTTCCTTCCAGTGCACTTTTTACTACATAATTACTCATATTCCAAAAATCACAAATACACAGCCAACAAGACAGGACTTGTCCTCCAGCACGCACACAAGTTCTTAGTGCGAACTAAGAACCTGACACAGAAAGTAATGTTTCATGGTTAGTCTCACACTGGATGGGGGAGGGAGGCTGATGAGGCTGGGATCTGTGGCCAGGTCAGAAGACACAGACAGCCAATGCAATGAGTCATAAGACCAAGAAAACGAGCAACAGAAGTGCTAATACAATCTTATTTCTGTTCTGTGACCAGACACCTTTATGAAAAAAATCGTGTAGAGGTTAACAGATGACAACCTTTTAACAGAATGGTAAAACAATATCCAATATCCATCTGTACATTATACATACATAGCGCTACTTTTATATCATATTTTATATGTACACATTTATAAAGTAAACTAACTACAGGAATATAACTTATGAAAGCCATCATTTTACAGTCCACATCATCTTAAAACAATTTCCACTTTATACCTGGTTTTGAAAAGAAAAACAAGAAGATGGCAAGTCTTTTTGCCCATTAATCCCTCCTCAGAAGATAAACCACCAAGCATTATTTTTAACAGCCCATTCTGTTATTTCACATCCAGTCACTGCTCTAATTGTGGGCAGGAATAAAGCACTGAGCTGTCGAGCTTAAATGTATTCAGGAATGTTATTTTTAAAAAGTCACACAGAAAAATGTAATCTGTCCTTTGCCTTCTGGTTTTGTAAAATCACTGTCCTAATGCTGAATAACAGTATTAAGTAATCCCCATAACAGCATGGAATAACAATCTTAGGAAAGTTGAATGTTATGGTTACATTTGACTTTCACATCCATCCTGTCAGACTTTTACAAGAAGCAATGTGACCATGAATTAGCACGAAATTCAGAGCAGTTCTCACCCCTAGAGTGCTTCTTTCATGGTATGTGCCACAAACTAGTAATTTACAGCTCTGAGACTCTCCAGCTCCTAAGTGTATCAGCCAGGAGACCCCAGCAGATACGGTCTGACAGATTGACTGCAGCGCACAATGCCTGAGCTCAGCACGCACCACAGCAGTCACATCTTCAGTATTATAATTCAGCCTGGTTGCTAGGCATCCCTATTACAACAGTATCAAGAGCAAAGTTATTTTTCCTCAAGTCATAGGAGAGCAGCAATTCCCAAGTTAATCTTGAAGCACATGCTTTCACCTGTGTTCAGTGCCTGTCATGTTAGTAACAGACTAGTACCGCTTGTGAATGAGGCTAAGGATGTGCTTGCCTTGGTGAAATACGAAAGCACATATGGCAGCCTGCATTTATTGCTTGGCGAGACTTTCAAGTCTACCCCTACCTCGGTGTCACCACATGGCAGCTTACAAGAAGTGAACATCACCTGACAGGGCAATCGCCCTTGAACGCTTAAGATGTGCTGTGACGACTTGCCCCAATTCCTTGCTCCCTCTGAGACAAATGCTGGATGTCTGAAGAGGCAAGCACGCCCAGAAGCACACAACAGCCTTAAGGCCAATGATCATCATGCAGCTGACAGACAAACGCAAGGGTGGCACAGCGTGGTCACAACTGTTGTCCCCAGTGAGCGAGTTTTCAATTATATTCTTGCATACGCTATGCGGTAGAAATTCCCCAAAGTTCTTTCAAGTGTTGATTACAACAATCAAGCCTTATTTCAAGCCTCTAAAGCGTATTCCACCAGCAAAAGAGTAAGTACACAAACCAAAATTATTTAGCGAGTGGAAAAGATATTCTGTCCCAAATTTCTTGTGCTCCCTGTTACTCTGGTGAATACCAGTACCTACTGACAGAAACAAGAGAAAACATGCCTTCTTTTCCCCAAAACTACAGCTAATATTTTTCAGTCTTTTACAAAGTACTGACCAATCTCTCTTATGCACATTGTGCTGTGACTAAGCTTTTGATAAAAGGCTCTGGAAATCCTATGAGAACTGTATTTTATTTTCCAAAGCCACCTATATTTACTAAAGAAGTGAAGAGAAGTTGGTTACAGAATAGCTAGAAGCACCAACCAAAGCTTCATTGTTGTTTTTCCATCTGTCTGTTTTGCAGACAGACTCGGTAGAGGTCAGTTTCTGATAAAACCAAAGAAGATAGAATTAATGACTCACATCTGCAATTTTAAATTATTCAGTTACCACTTGAGTACTAACCACAGGCGCAATAAACAGCAGCTAATACAAGTCATGCATGTTTCATAAAGGGAAACTGTACCCTCTGGAGTATATTACATTTATCTCTGAAAAGAGCGACAGTGTTTTCAACATCATTTAAGACCAGTTTTTCCTGCTATTACTTTAACTTTCTGCAGTAAAACCTCCCATTGATTTGAATAGGAGTTTTATTCAGGTACAGGAGACAGATTGCAATCTATTAAAAAATATTTACTTTTAAAGTCATAAATACAGGGGGAAACTTTTTACAAACAGGTTGGCTCAGTTTCCCTGTGGCTTATGCAACTCTCCTTTGCATGGGCTGCAGGCAAACAGCTGTAGCCTCATGTGCTTCATATTCTGGTGGGACATCCAAAAGACTGAGCACCATCCAAAAGCCAGACACCTTCACGAGTAGCAAGGCGGTGGTCACCAGTATTATGGCAACTTTGCATGCTGCAATGAAAGTCTTTTCTTGTTGGATGCCTGGGAGCAGTCAGACACTAATCAAATGTTTGCAGCCTTCAGCAGAGAGCTTCTTGCGTTGTCTGCAGAGATTGAACATGACCAGAGTACCTTTTCCCACTGTTTGGAAAGGAGTCTAGGCTAGAAATACTGAACAGAAACCCACAAAAGTGAAGAAAATAGGAAGTACTGAAAGGTGCATAACTAGATACAGTTTTAGGCAACACACTGGCAGCTAGCAATCTTAGGAGCCTGGGTCCTTCCTATACCATAGTCAGTCACTAACTTCTTTAAATCAGTTATGACTGACAAAACCTAAACAAACCTCACTACAGTTGCTCCTTAGTTATCCAGGAGAACTTTGTGGTGAACTTACCTGCAGTGAAGTCTCTGCTGTTACTGTTGGCAGTATTATTAATAGCAAAGCTTGTGAGACAGAGAATAGCAAACAAGCAGGATTAAAAGATAAGCCCCAAACAGCACAGAAGTGCTTGGCACAAAATAACAGTCTGTTAAAACATAATCTAAGGAGAAAAGAAAATTTCACTTTAAATAAGCACATTGTGAACACCTCTGATAGATGGAGAGAGGCACTGCTACAGTATAGCCACAGGTTGTTAACTCTAGACCTGTTTTTATCTGGACCTGGCAAAGTCAATATTTTCATAGCTCTGCTACACTGAGACTGCAGCTCACTGAGCTGTTAGCCATTTCCTTACACTTCTCATCTTTTTCTTCTATAATTGGTTCCCTATCCTTGACTTGGGAAGATAGTACCATGTAACATCATTCTGCCAGCAGAATATTTGTTCCTCTAAGGAATTAATGGTACTACTCTGTATAAAAACGTCTCTACTGAACCAACACAGATGCTCTTTTAACTCAATTACAGAGCAGTCATCCAGGAACAGAAGATGACTTCTGAGGCAGGAGAACTACTGTCCCTCCAGAAATGCTACCTTTTCTCCAGCTGTGGAGCCATGACCCCTCAGGATCCCAGCCATTAAAAAGTACCCGACTGTCACAGGTTCTGTCATCCAATTACTGCACTCTGTCTTCAAAAGAGCTCTTTCATTCATAAAGATATTAGCAGGGAGTTAAAGTGCCATCAGTTTCTCTCTGCTATCTCTTGGATAGTGGTTTCGTCTTTTCCAGTTAATAAGGTCAAAGAAGTAGAAATTGTCAGTGAAGTCAGAGTAAATTAAAAGTGAAACTTCTCAGTCATTGTTCTTCCTGAGTTTCTGTCAAATTCACCATCTTCTCCCGGAGATTTCACATCAAATGAAGGACACTGAATTTTTAGAGGAGTAGCATTGTTTCATGCACACTTAAAACCCTCACCCTAACCTTTCCCTCAAACAAATGTGTACAAATACCCATGAAAGAGCCTGTAATAATTTTGATAAAGAAATGTGCTGCTTTATAGTAAGATCTTCAAAGACTCCAGCAAGTGACATTATTCTGCAAGCCCCTCTACTTTTCCTACCTGTTACTTCTTCATGGAAGAATGTGTGCCGCCTTTCAACGTAGCCATTTCTAACTTTGGCAGGTTATCAGAGAAACACCAACAAAGGCCCCATTTTTTAGCCTATTCATGTGATGAATGCATACATGCATCTGTCCAAAACCAAGGTCCATATAACAGCAATAGGGCAGGGACTGGGAGATGTAAAATACCCATCTGCCAGTACATTTCATCTCTTCACTTTCCCAGTTCTCCTCACCAGGTTCTCAAGTAAACGAGAGGTTCACAGGGGACAATGTTACAGAAGCAGCAAATTGTCCTTTCCCTTACTCCAACCACACAGACAGAGGAATCTACATGGAAATCCACACATGGATTTAGAGTTGGTAATAAAGTTCACAATTGAACTCCTCCTCTCCTCAGAAGGTACATATCTCTCCTCAGAAGGTACATATCTCTCCTCAAAGTTTCATGGCGCTCCAGCTGCTTTTAAATTCTTTACATGCAAATAAAACGTACACTTATCCGACATGTTTCAGCTGGAAGTGGTGAATCTATATGATGAAACAATGACTGAATGAATTTTGTTCATATGTGGCTTGTTTTGCTGTTCTCCTGAAGAGCTGAAAAACCTGTTTACTAGTTTTGAAGTTTGGAATCCTGACGGTTCCTTCCCAAATATGTAGAATGGAATTTCCTGCAAGGTTTCTTTGCCGAGCTTAGAAGTCAGCAGAACAGTCTTTGCTACATCTAAAAAGGTTAAAAAAAGAACAACGACAACAGAACCACAACAGCAACGACAATACCCAAAACCACTGAGATGCTACAAATTGCTTTATTCCATAAAGCAAACAATTTAGGAACTCAGGCAAAGGAGACATGTCCTTTAGTGCTGGAAACTCTGCTTATGTAAATAACAACTGATACGGAAGGCCAGAACTTTCCTGTATCTAATTTTATTCATTCCTTCACATCATCTAGTATAGTAAACCTTTATTTACTATAGTCATCAGTCAACTTAGGTTATTGCCTAAAGAGGTGAAATACTACTGTTCTCACTATGCCCACAGAAAACTGAAGTGGTTTTTGACGCATATTCTGACAACTCAGCATATTTGTTAAAAGGTAGAGATAACTATCAATTCTGCATTAAAAGACATTTTTATGATCATGATGCTATCACAGTATTGTGAAGAAATACAACTGGCATAAGCAGAGATGTGATTAATATACTTACTAGCAGAACAGGACTGACACACCCCTACTGCTGTAACAATGAAAAGAAAAAACAAAATTGTCACAGGTTAAATGTGTGAAAGAAATTCATGAAACCAGGGAAAATGCTTTAATGCTACAAGCAGTAAAAGAAGAAAAACGTACACAGCTAGAACTGGAGATTAAACATAATCTAAACAGAGCTCAAATTAAATTAAAACATCACCTTTTTAAAATAATGCTAAGGTGGAATACAAATGCAGAGGGAGACAGGAGTGGGAGACCAGAGAAGGAAGCTACTACAACCAAATTTGAAACAATGTGCAAAGAAGTATTATGCAACCATTCAAGTTAAAATAATCTGAGTCCATGAACCTGGAAGAACAGATACATGTTTTTCCATATCCAGTAATACATACTGTAATGAATCTTTTAAAAAGGAGGATTTTTTAAAATTTTTTTTTAATCTAAGTAGCAAATTAAAAGGATCTGGAAAGGGGTTGGGTAATTAGTTTTATCTCAGATGGTTGGAAGACTACAGTGGGAAATTTGGATTATAAAATAATAAAAGATATAGATATAAAAGAAATGTTTTATAAAATGCAACACTAGGTAAGCAAAAATACATCAGTTGGACTAACTAAGAATATCTCAAAGAAAAATTTCCCCAATTAAAGAATAAAAGGCAGGTATTACCCATGGTTTGATGCCACCACTTTTTGTCTTTTTGGCAGTCAGTTGGATGCCCCGGAAGAGAGCAAGATCTCAGCTACACAGATTAATCAGGAGCAAACCATGACCCAGAGGTGTCATAAAATATGACTCAATGCTGTCATACATAATAGTTATAAATGCAGACCTAGGATTCCTCAATTAATGTTTTTCCAATAAACACTTGGAAGGAGCAGATAATTTCAGCTATTTTAATGTTTTCATTTATTGTTAAAACCTTATCCAGAATTCTCTATGCAATTCTAGATGTTTAACTTCAAGGAAAATAAAAGAATTTCAAACAAAAGCTTGTACCAAGAAGGATCGCTACAATAATAAAGACTTTGATTGTGGATAAACCAAATAATTTCTGATTAATTTAATCCACAGTTTGTCCTTCAAAATGTTTTAATGGACATGAAATTAAATCAGCCCCTAAACAGTAAAAAGAGCACCTTATTTCTGTTGTTAAGTACAAAATTCTCATCTCTAACTTCATTCCTTCCAAGTAGGCACCACACATCACCAACTCACACTGCTCATTGCAAAAAAATCTGCTACAACTATTTTCTTAATTTCCAAGTCAGACCTTCTCCTAAAGTGTAAACAAAACCCTGTCCTTTATTCTCTGAGTATCCCTACATCAAAAGGAAGTACACTGCTAAGACTGCAATTAAACTTTAAGAGTTCTTACCATCTATTTTACAATCCACGTACCTTAAAAAAAAAAAAACATGTATCAAGTCTACTGCTAATTATGACCCATAGCGTATTTTTTTTTCCTTTTTGTCCAACATAAACCTTGCAATATCCATTATCATTGTAAATTATTTACAGCAAAGCTGCTGAATAAAAAAACTAGGCTTATTGGAAATTCTGTTGGTACACAAAATAGCTTTACAATATATTACACCTTCCTACTTCTATTAGACTTATTACTTCATATTTCAAGCAGATGTAAATATTCCCCTTGTGGGAAAATACTGTCTATTTGTGTAAGACTTAATGACATAAGGTAAATTGTGCTGTTGGTTTGAGTTAGACATGCAATACACTTCAATAATGTGCTATTTCCTTTTGTATATGATGCAAGCCTAAAGAAAATATGATTAGAGAACCCATTTGTGTTTGAAGTTTCCTTTGATTGTTTTAAAGGGTATTACTCACGTCAACATTGTACTATTGTTCCCCTCATCAATTTCCATTATCAGTTTGATTCAGAGTAATGCTGTCCCAGTAGGTTTCCCAAACAGATTTCAAGTGAATGTAGTCCTCTCATTAAAAAAACCAAAGCAAACAAAAGCCTACTGATTCAACACATTCTGAAAGACTGTTAACAAGAAGAAGAATTAAGTATTGCATTCAAAGATCCTTGTTTCACATTTTCATCGGAATACATATTCTTTCCTCAGGAAAGAAGAAAAAATATCACTACATGCAAAGACTTCTCAAATCTTTAAAACAAATCAAATTTTCCCAAGAATTTTCCTTTTCATTAGAAACTCTACAAACAGGAAGACATATGCAATCTCATCCAGTCTTTGCTTTCCACTGCTCATTTACCAACATTTATAGCAAAGAACATTTGCCTGGCTTTCATTTAGCTAATGTTCTCTTGCTATAAAGTGCAGTACCAGAAAAATACACAAGTAAGGACTGTTGGTAACTAATGGACAAGTCAGTTTTCCAAGAAACCTGTGGAAGAACCACAAAGTGACAATCCCTGCATGTATTACTGGTCGTTCACCTAAAAGCTGGTAGAACGAGACAGGACAAGCAGAAACTCCAGAAAGCAAACACTGGCAATGAATCCTTGAAGCTGGTCCCTGATCTAAGTAATCATCAATAAGCTAGATGAACTGAGGGGTCTCTGAAGAGAAACTATTTTCCTGCCAGCATGTCCAATGGCTGTTTAACCCACAAAGGTTAACAGAGTCTATGCTGCTTTAAAAAAGTCAGTGCAGAAACAGCTCTTCATTTTTTTTTCTTTTTTTTTTTCCCCTTAAGTACTAATTACTATTCAAGACAAGATTTCATGATTAACAATATGTTAACAAGAGATATTTACTATTTTTCATAGTCTTTCTCTCCAGTACTAAATTTTGCCTAGCAGATTTTCTTCAAGTTTATTCTGTCCTGAATTAATTTCTCTCTCTGTTTATTCATGCATTTTCCACTCCAGGTCACAAAGCAGAAAGTAATAAGGAATTTAAACATTACAAAATACCTTAATACACAGACAAGCAAAATGTGTGTTGTTGACATATCACTGCCTGTTACTCACTACTTGAAGAACTAATGGTATAAAGTCAAGAATATAACACAGATGCTCTCCTAAGCATATCCAGGCAAAGTTCATTACCAAAGTCATAATAAAAGAAACCAACTCTGAAAAACAATTGTCAGAAATAGTCTAGAAGGGGTTCATCCGCTTCTGGGCAAGGTTTACACTCTCCTGTCAACATCAGAAAAAACACCTGTCCTGGGTCAGACCAAGGGACCATCTAATTCTGTGCCCTGTTACTAGCCAGAAGATAATGCCTAGGAAAGTTATAAACATATGACAAGTACTTATGATACCTCCCCAAATCCCATACCAAATACCAGCCATTTTCAGCTAAGCCACTATATGAAGCTATCATTCACTCATCCACTAGAGGAAACAAACAAACAAACAAAATTGTTGTTTTTTTTTAAATAGTCACAACTGAAAACACAAGTTGTGCATGTGCATGTGTGTAAACTCTTAGACTCTTCTAGAAAATGACTTTAAAACAATACAGCTTGGCCACTTTGGGGCACAGGGAGGCCAGTCTGAACTTCCAAAGAGCTGTAGCTCTCCACGAACTACCTCTTCTCAGATTTCTACATACAACATACTGGAACCAACTTAACAGTACTTGCTTATGGTGTGTATCACATTAGAATCTTATGCAGAGTCTCCTACTGCCTCTTTAGGGTTGCTTTCTACCTGTTTGATATTAGCAAAGAATCATGATTTCCATACAAGTTTGACCCTGAAAAAGTACCATTTGTAAATGGTTTTAAGGTCAATAGAAAAATAATAATAATTCACTCTGAAACTACTTCATGCACTGCTTTGTTGGTATATGTAGCTCACTTTTGCAGCATCAAGAGACTTCAGAAGTTTGATTATAGTTTTGGTAAGCATCTTTCAAACTTACTAAACTGACAAGATTGCTCTGGACTGCTTCACATTTGCCTGCTCCTCATGACAGTTTTCTGTATCTGGCTGCTACAGGGTGAGTTTCACTTTAATGCTGCAGAAGCAGTTAATCAAGTCACGTAAAGACTTTGAAGAACTAATTCTTCTTCCTGGAGGACAGTTAACATGTGGAAGGGGAAAAAACAAACTGATATGCTAATAGTGTAAAAGTAGCACATCCCTAATTACATCTTCAAGGAGAATTTAGTCACTTATATGACTGGAAGTCAAAGTCCTTTATCGCACACAGATGTACTTCTGAGTTTCAGTAGAATAGTTTCCTATTAGAAGTCAATTTAACCTAAATTCCTTTTTCCAACTTTATCCTTTGCTGACTGGAAACACACAAGAGTAAATACAGCCTTCAAGCCTAATGCAATATTCTGAAAGGATTAAATAAAATCTGAGCAAACATAATATCGTTATACGTTTCTCAAGAAGGCTGAAGGATTCTGACTAGAGAAGCAAGCTACTTTGGGACATGTCTCAGCCTACATTAGTGGGATTTTTATACATTTGCCTCATCAACTGGATTATCAGAAAGAGTAAAGTCATTTAGAGAGACGTTTGGGTTTTTTTTAAGGTACTGCAACAGCAAATCCAATTAAATCTAAAGAAAATTTAATTTATAAAAGCTGAAAAGATCTTATCCATATGAACAATTGGTAATACGCAGTAATCCATAATTACTGGAGGGCTTCTAGACCCATCTGGTTTTCCTGAGATTGAGTGAAAAATACAGCAAAAGTTTGCTTTTTATGTTGTTGTTGTTTTAAATCAAAGATAACATTGCTGCCTTGGAAAAAATTACCCCAAAACATCAAAATAACAAAAATGCCACTGCACGTAGCACTCACCCATTGATTTATAAAATCCTAATAGTTAAGAATAAAGAATTAAAATTGCCTACTCTTGAACTCTGTTTTCCATATTCAGATACTTCCTATGCTTGATGCAATTTGAGATATAACCCCAAATGTGAGCTTTGGGAACCAGCAAGTAAACTATTTGATGGGATGAAACTAATTTCCTTTAAGGAACACTAAACAGACAGCCATTGGAGAAAAACCATTAACCACTTTTTAAAAGAATAAATCCACTTTGTAAGTATGATGCATAAATATGAACTGTTAACTGTTATGTCTTCACCAATTCATTTATAATGGATTCTTCTATTATCTATTTTTATTTTCTTGTGTCTTTAAAATTAAAAAGGGCTTGGGTGGAGGGAATGCAGGCAGGAATCCAAACCTTCTTTTAGTGCTGTAAATGGTCTGTGCAGAAGTAAAAGCAAACCTATGACCTTATAGTACAAGAGAGAAGGAGGGTACTCGGGCTACATTAGGGATGTTTCTGGTCATGGCACTGTCAGGCCAGTTAAAAAGATGATGTTTATGATACTCCAGCATCAGTGCAGGCAGGAGGATGACTGGGAGCTGGAAGACAGCTAATCAACACATCCATCTCCCTGAAGTTTTGCACAAGCAATGGACACCTCTAGACAGGAGCAGTTTTGGGGCTCCAGGCCTGGCCATGGATAACCCTGCTGCTAATTATATTCAATCCCCAGGAAGCCTGTGGTCATAAAACGTCACATAGCTGTACAATTCTACTGCAAGAATCATTTTTGCAGACCTCCATTCAGTTTGTTCACTTACCCATCTCCATCCTATCACATCCTGAGATTTAAACGATGGGTAACATCTTCCAGTACTTGGTCTTTCCGTTGGCTGCGTACTGCAAGGAACTGCAGCAAGTCCGAAGTGGCAGAGGACAATACTGAAGATGCAACTAAGACAGCTGCAGTGGATGAGTATATTCTGCTTCTCTACTTTAAAGGGAAGGGCACTAACCCAACCTTCTGGCATGAGTTGTTAATCATTATGAGAGAAGCCACCTGTTAATGATTTAATAGCCTTATCATTAGTTTTACAGGAAGGAGTACTACTAAACTGTCAAAGAAAAGAGTATACCTTACTCTTATAAAAAGGGGTTCAAAAATTAAATTCCATTTTCACAGTCTTTTTTAAAGATAACACACATTTTTGTTTCATACATAATTTCAGTTAAATTCTGATTGAGATACAGTCACAAGAACATCTATTTTGGTGAAAAAAGTATCTTTTTTGTCCAAAAATTTCATGCAACTATAACTCTTATCCAAATCAACCCACTAAACTAAATTAAATATAGTTCTGCTGTGGCAGAAATCATCTCAGAACAAATATTGGTACCAAAATGGTTTGTGTTAAAGATTGTTCCTAGGCTTGTATGAACACTTCAGACGGCATCTGTAAAAAAAGAATATATTATATTCCACTATAATAATAAACAGAATTTTTAAAAGTATAACTACTGGCACAAGACCAAATCAATTCAAATTGCTCACTAATAACTTAAATAAGAAATTAAGTTTCTAGTCATATCAGAAGTGAATTTCTGAAACAGCCTTTCAAGCCAAAATTAAAATTATGAAAGGGACTGACTGTGTACATGAATTCCTGCAAAGAAAAATAAAGGGTGCAATCATCAATTTATCAGTGATCTGTGCTCCTCCAAAGTCTCTTGAGAAGGAAGCAATTCACTTTATCTTTGCATATGTATATTACTTTAATCCAAATCACCAAGGGCTTCCACTGGATGGGTGCAGGATCCAGGCAGTATTAAAACTCCACCACCCATAGCCACTAATGTACCTGACAGATCATTTGATTTGTTGATTTTTCATCCTTGACAAAACCCTATTCTGACCACTGGCTTTCCACCAGGCATTTAAGCTTATTGTAGGAGGCTGGAAAGTAAGCACATGGGGTGGGTGCCGCACAGGTCAATGGATACTTCTGGTCACCCTTCATGACCCACAGTTTTCCAAGATCAGAACTGATTGTTCCTATATAGAATATATTTTTTAGGGTTTTTTCAACATTTTGTTTATTAAGAAGTTCTTCAGCTTTGCTTTTCTGCAACTTTGTTTAGGATTTTTTTCTCTTCCCTTTTATAACAGGTGTGTGGTGGGTTGCCCCTGGTTGGATGCCAGGTGCCCACCAAAGCCGCTCTATCACTCCCCCTCCTCAGCTGGACGGGGGGGGAGAAAATATAACAAAAGGCTAGTGGGTCAAGATAAGGACAGTTTAATAAAGTGAAAGCAAAGGTTGCGCGCGCAAAAGCAAAGAAAAAACAAATGATGTTATTCTCTACTTCCCATCAGCAGGCGATGTCTAGCTGCTTCTCGGGAAGCAGGGCTTCAGTACGCGTAGTGGTTGCTCCGGAAGACAAAATGCCCCCCCCTTCCATCTCCCTTTACTTAGCTTTTATATCTGAGCTGACGTCATATGGTATGGAGTATCTGTTTGGTTGGTTTAGGTCAGCTGTCCTGGCTATGTCCCCTCCCAAGATCTTGCCCAGCCCCAGCCTGCCGTTGTGGGGGGGAGTGTTGGGGAGACAGCCTT
>NW_010973316.1:1492367-1632601 GCF_000737465.1 Haliaeetus leucocephalus | reverse complement strand
AAGATCTTGCCCTGCCCCAGCCTGCCATTGGGGGTGGAGAGACAGCCTTGATGCTGTGCCAGCACTGCTCAGCAGTAGCCAAAACACTGGTGTGCTATCAACACCTTTCTAGCTACTGATGCAGAGCACAGTGCTATGAGGGCTGCTATGGGGAGTATTAACTCCATCTCAGCCAGACCCAATACAAGGTGCCAGGAAAAAAAAAAGGCAACTGCTCTTTTTTTTTTGGTGTTTTGTTGTATGCTTATTCGCACCTCTTTTTAATATGTCTGAAATTTATGACTGCTAGGTAACTTTCCCCTGATATGAAGAAACATTTCAGTGACCCATAAAATTTGGAATTTAAATTCATTTATTTTTGTTACCATTAATTCCTAGTGTGACCATCACTGCTCACTGCAATTTAACACATACTGCACACTTTAATATAGCTGAAGCAATGAGCTCTAGGATCCTTTGAACAAATGACCATATTGAATGGTCTGTTCAAGTGACTGAGTTTTCCTATTTTTTCTTAGTCACACAGGGTACCACACGTGAAAAGACTGACTGGAGACTGTCCTTGGACTCCTGAAGCTTACAAGATGCAGCATTAAAGTAGATGATGCTTAGAACTTGTTGGCTTCTTTTTAAACCCACTACCAAGCTATAAAAGCCAAACATTTGTGTTAAGCAGTTTTTCACTTTTTAAAAGCAGAAACATTACTATGTGTACATTTTCTAAACTTAATGAAAGGTTCCTTAGTGCCACAGGGAAAAACTTCTCAGTTCTCAGGGTTTAAAGTCCAATCAGGATTGGAGCAGTCTATCGATTCATTAATGACATAATTAACTGGAATTGGTGAACTACACCTTCAGGATCAATATCTGCAATAAAACAGCTAAGCCACAGTATTCAACATATATGAAATGTAAATACCTGTAATTTTCTAAATACTCACCTATAACTAACCCCAAGAAGTCCTAATCACACACACAGAGCCACATGCACAACCCCCCCAACCTGAAGCATGAGCTACAAGCTTACACCTCCCCCTCTTCTGGGAGTTTTACACCCACCTCTCCAGCATTTGGGGGTAGGTAATTATTTACACGTAGCATTTACACCCACACTCAGCAGAGATTTTCATCTGGCCACTTTACTTTGCCAAGGCTAGGGGGGGAGGGGGGGGCAGGAGAGACGCCCTACGGGCACCCCTACACCTTAGTACAAGTGATTCTTCCTGAAGGTTATCATGAAATTAATTCCTGCTGATTTCAAGTAGATAGTATTTTATTCCCTCATGGCCTCATATTTTTCATTCCTGTATGAAATTAGGAAGATGAATAAGAAATGACATTGTTTTAACCATTATTATCCATTTATTTCATTTGGAATTGCTACATGCAGTTGTTACCTTTGCAACTTAAAATTATTTACCCAGATTTGAAGATCTGAATATCAAGACAACCTGGATTTGTATTAGATAATGAAATAAGTGCTGGGTTTTTTTTTCCAGAAGTAATTAAGGTAAATTAATCTTCAAAATAAATGGAACAATTTTCAAGAAAAAAGCATAAATGCACATACCAAAGAAGTTTCAGTCAGCCTCAGTCAACTTTTTCTCCTTTTAAACTTTTTCAGGCAGCCTGCATTAAAAAGGACTGCATTTTGATTTGTTTGCCACAAGTATGAAGAGCATTTCATAGAAAAATATATCACTGCAGGGAAAACATGTTCCATCTATATATGAAGTTCCAGCACAGGCTGGATTGAGTGATAATAAAGAAGTACTTGTCTGACTTCCTATGCTGGACTGCTTTTGCTGCCAGCATCCTTGAAAACAAGAACTGCATTGCTCACTTTGCTGCAAACAATTCTTCAAGTCTTAGGAAATCTGCACATTAGTTTCTATTACAGTGAACAACCTCACTACATTTCCAAACTTTTGACCTCCAGCAAAAAGAGAATCAAATACCAGAGCATTCATCTGTGCTGTACCATTCCAGGGTCCAAACCCTATGTATTCTTTCATATCTGTTAAAAAAAAATAAATCATTATGTAAGGCATTAACAGGATGTTATTAAAGAACTGGCATAGTTTTATTGATCTCATTGCTTGGAAATCAGTTATCCTCACAAGTGTCCTGTCTTAAGCTTGCTTAGATAATAAGATCTTAAATGACCACTGACAGAAGTAGCATCCGTGTACCACAGCTACCTATATACACAGACACATACACATCCATCTGTGGACTACAGTGGATGATACATTGTGTAACACCATATTACGTTCGTGCAGGTAAGTAGTACTGAACAAGGCAACAGGAGATGGATTACTTTATCAGTTCATAAATAGCACCTGTGTTGTCCTATTCTGGTGACAAGGACTACTGAAATTCATGCCAGAATAAGACTGATCGTAAGGAATGCAGCCAAGAACAAGCTGGCTGTGGTCATTTACCTTCCCACCATACACACATTACTGGAAAAACCATACAAGCCTGGGAAGTGGTGGAGATACCAAGGAAGTTCATAGTCCCATGAAGGATCCTTAGCGGCCACTGGGTTTGTGGCCTGACAGTCCGTTTCTGCTGCCGACACAGCCTATGGGACCTGCAGTGTTAACACCTGACCCCAAATTCTTATTTCTGATGGAATGGATACTACAAGCCATACCTTGTGTAAAAACTACACCACTTGGCTCTTGCTTGCCTTTCCAAATACAAGATGCTGTCTTTCTCAGTGCATGAAGTCTTTCTGTTTTAACTGGGGGTGGGCACGTGCAGCTTTTAATTTACTTTCCATCTCCCATCCCAGCAGTAGTTTGACATTTTCCACATTTCCACAGAGCTGACCTGGCTGACAGCACAAACACACAGAAAACCCACCACAGAACAAGTCTTAATCCCAGCCAAATTCCATCTACCTCTGCCAGAACTTAAATGATGTTTGACTGGTAGTTAATGACTAGTTAGAAGTAAAATATACCTGTCCAAATGGGTAGTTGTTACTAAGACTAATCTGTCTGCTATGAAGAATCGGGCGTAAAATGATTGTCTATGACTTCCCTACCAAAAGGTTTTCTATGTATTTTGTACTACCACAGACTTCAGAGCAGCCCTAGACTACAGATGCTGGCAGTCAAGAGCTGACTTCCATGAGACAAGTGTTTGAAGATGTTGAAAACTATTATAATTCTCAGGATGGAAGGTGATGTAAAAAGTAGCCCTCATGTCTGAATTCTGACAACTGTCCTAAACCTTAACTTGATGCATTTCTTAGTCTTGACCTTTTGTATTGCTAGGGTACAGAAGACTGCAATAATCAGCTACCCACAGTAAAAGACTTCACCAGTGACTGAAAGCACCTAGCATATATTCATATACAGCCAGTTCAGAAGTTAGCAAAATTATTAGCTATTTGGTTAAACTACAAGTACTTAATTCACAGTCTCAGACAAGTTCACATCCCAGAGTTAACTTTGCTGAATCAAGTATGACAGGGTCTTCCAACTAACTTCCCAAAACTTTAAATCAGATCCCCATGTGGCAGGAGAGCTATAGGCTGAATTAGGCTTTTCCTTACCCATTTCCATCATCCTATTGGAATGAAATTTCAAGCACAGAAAATAGTTTGGCTGTGTGAGACAATTTTCTGTGTTATTTAAGTTGCACTTAAGAATTTTATATTCTAGAAGTTATTTTATTAACATAAATTCATTATTATGTTCTGGACAAAAACTCTGAAGTAAAATGGAAGTTCCATGTCTACTAACACACAACAGACCAGATGAGGTTTTTTTGCAAATCTGGCTTTATATAGTGCATATTAAAGTCAAAATACCATAGAGACAAATCATACCTCTTGGGCAATTCTTGAAAGAATGTAAAAATCAAACACAATAAAGAAAAAAAAAAAGAACCTGCAAGTACAATAAGTGGAACTCCTATAGAGTCTAGTTAGTCAGACTTCAAAATTGTTTTCCTTTTTTTCCATTCTTCTACAAAATTTCAGGTGCCTACCTTAGACATTAAGGTTTCTGGGCTACTAAGTATGAATTTATGATAATCTGTAAAGACTATGATCTTCCACTGTTTAATCTCCTTAGGCTATACTGCATGCTAATGTAATTACCTGAATGCAGTATGTAGGTATCAGAACATTCATCAGTCCTAGCATTTTAGAGTAAGTTACAACAGCTGTTCTGCATTGAAGGGATATTTGCAATCAGCTCTACCTTTGGTAAGCAGGAAAGGTAAAGATGGCCAAGCCTACTAAGGTATGTTCTAGCCATTAAGTGTAAAATGGGGATTAAAGTGGTGGAAGTCTATGCCTAACACAACAGTTGCTACCCATTCTGCTGTCCAGATGTCCAGAAACATAATTTTCTTTCCATTTTATTAAAACATATTTTTAACGAGGCTTTAATTAGAATGTTTGCAGCGGATTCACCTATTTTTCTTTTGAAAAGTCTGGTTTTATGCATTTGGATTGATAGTATTTCTGAAAAGAAACTGGGCAATCTTTTGAAACTTACAGTATGTGCTTTTTTTAATGAGGTTGGGAGAAAGTTCTTGGACTGCACCAGCTAGACCACTCAAACTCTTAAACTGGCGGGAAATAACAACACATTTCAGCTATACTTCTCAGCAATGTCCTGCCATTCATTCAGACAGACTTTCAAAAGGAAAGCTGAAAAGTATCAAGAAGTACCTCCACTGATCTGAATATACAGAATTCTTCTATTATTATTACCTAATCCACATATAAACAAAACAGCAACGACATGAAAAGTTACTAGAATGAAAAGAAAGATTCAACTTTTTCTATGTGACTTTTAAAAGAAAATACAACAGAAGATTGTATGTATTATATCGATGTGGATTAAAAATAGTAGCTACATCAAATCACAAACACTGTTAGACAATATCAATGCAAGGACAGTTTTTACTGAGAAAGTAGCATGAAACGCAAAGCTACCACAGCAGTGAAATCTACACAAAGAAAGACCTCCAAGTTGTTCAACACATTATACTAAATTAAAACATCTGTGTCCACAAGCCTGCAATTTCATACATTTGGACAGATTACTGTACTTTCGCGAAATGCAATCAACTTACTTTTAAAGACTTCACTGTGGTTCACAGATGCTAAAGCAATCATAATAAATATCTGAGTTATCATTCCTTACACACCAAGTTTGTATCAAAATCTGTGATTTTAAGAATTCAAGGTCAGGCCTTCAAACACTGAAATCTCTTGTCACTGAATATCTAGCAATGATTAAACTAAAATGATTAAACATCTGGTTAGACTAAAATACAGTTGTTCAAGGAGTATAAGAAAAAACAGCCACTAGAGGAGTGGGAAAAAAATAGAACTGATTGCAGGTTTGTTAACCTGAGGCAGTAATTTGACTGCTTATCACTGTTTCATCAGTGCATCTTTATTATGTTGAATAAAGCAGACACTAGATTACTGCTTTAATCAGCATCATAAAACATCATGTTTCTCTCTGCTTCCTAACAGCTGGTTTAAGAGGAATAAAAGGTTTATTTGATGGGTAAGCTGGAAGATCTCCAAGCGCCCTCTAAGCTGCTACACTTCTACAGTTGGACTTTCAAAGCAAGTTGAGCCTTTACAAATACTGTTAGCTTAGTATTTTAGATCATGATGTTCTCTACAAAAAAAAAAAAAAGTCAAGATAAATTTGCTAACTCCAACACAAGAATCTACTTGCTCATGCTTTAACATAATAATGTCAATTATATTTTGTTGTGCCATCATTAAGGAAAAAAAACATTACTTCCTTCAGGATACATCAACTTAAAATCTAATTCCATTAAACAGAAGTAATATTTCACTACCTACAAAGCATGCTGCTAAAGTGTGAGGTTTCACATTATACTTCCATATTAAATCATTTTCACAAAAAAAAAAAAAAAAAATCCCTCCACCTCTCATTTTGCTTTCTCCTTGCTGTGGAAGAGACCTATACAAGCAGAGCAAACTGACCAAGCCTGTATGTAAGGGAATCTCTGACGTGGATGTGAAAAAGAACCTCCTTATATAGTACTGATTGCAGTACAGGCCCCAAGAAACTTTATGCTAAACAGAAAATGAGATTTTTAGAAGCTCTTTATGTCAACCTATTGCTACTTCTACTGAAATGTGTACCGTAATGTTAAGCACCTATAAAAGTTCCCAAGTACACAGCAACCCCCCCCACCAAAGCCGCAAAAAACCACCCTCAACCCCCAGACACACACAAAAAAAGTAGTGTTAAGAAAAATTATTTCTCTCTGGTATTTTTTTTATAGTATATCTAGAATTATTTGAAATTATCAAAATAATAATAATGATGTAATTCAGCTGAGGATATCTCTAATTAAGGTTTGCTCTACTTTTCTTACCACAGTTTGAAACAGAACAGACAAGTAGCACCACTAGATCCCTACCGATTCCGGGAATTTTCTAGTGATGACAACTGCTAGAAAACTGAGCACCTCTCCTATGACACATTATTTCATGTCATTCAAATTTCACTGTGAAGTGCATCTTTAACATGGCTGTCTAAAACAGTTCTAAAAGTCATATTTACAGTTATGGTGGGGCTTCCCTCTAGTGTAAATGCTACACACACAGATTTGCTTCCTGATTTGCCTCAGTTTGAAGATTCAGCTCCTCTTTCGTGATAAGCTTTGCCCTCGTATTACCACAGTTAATTATCCTCTCAGGGACATTGAATTATCACTACTCTACACATTACCTTCACTTTAGTTATTGAACAAATACAACTGACAAATTAAAAAAACCTCAGTCACCTGGTCACTTCAGCTTGAGTTCCATAGTCACAGATGAGGAGGGAAAGGTAAAGTACAGGTCCGTGAATATTGATATTTAAAATGTGCAATTTGCAAAATGGTCATTTGATACACTGGGAAGTGTTTTTATTACAGTAAGAAAATAACTTTCAAGTAGAATCACAGCCTTCAAGGGTACGTTAGACTTGGGCACATGCACCATGCAATACTGCAAAGATTTCTTATTCTGCTGCAGAAGTTAACAAGGCAGTCATAATTAAAATAAATTAAAACAGACTCCCAGAAATCCCAGAATTATGCCTGGGAGCTCTCCAGTCCCACCAGGATTAGGCAAGCACAAAACTGTTTTACAGATATCTCTATTCCACCCTGTCTATTAAAGGTACAGCACAGTACCCCCAGCAATATCAATTTTGAGGACAAGCTTTATTTGAAAACATAAGAGGTACACAACAAGATATATATATTCAATAATCCCATACTTATTTATCAGAACATTTAGCATGGATATGCAGGAACCTAGGACTTCCATGCTGTACACACATAGCCCCCCCCTCCCCAAGATCAAGGATGCGATCTGACAAGGACAGCAGTTACTGCTTTTGTCTTTGGGTTTTTTGCGCCCTTCCCACCACTTTGTGTCTTATTTTACAAGTCCACACAGAGATCATTTATGGTCTATCTACAAAAGAACTGAGCTCTGGACTGAAATCCAGGCAAGAATTGCTATAGATTGCTTGTCTGGGGTAACAGTGAAGCCACAGGTATGCATTTTGGGATGGTGTAGAGAGCTACAGTGTAGATAAGTGTGCATCTTCCTGGCTTCTAAAGCTTATGTTATCGCTCCACATCTTCACTCAGCTAAAATTAATACTAATTCAGTATGGCTCCATATATCAAAATTTCATTTCCAGATACTGTAGGGAATACATTCAGGTACGTGTATATGTTGAAAAGCCAGCACACAAAAGCAATTTCTTTGCTTTAATGAGAAAGAACAGCAAACGGACGATGGATCATTCTCAATACAGAGCTTTTACTAGGCAGACAGGAAAGAAATCAAGGCATCCACTACAATGAAATAATATAGTAAGACTTGGAGAAGAGGAAAATCCTTGTCAAGACTCAACTCAAGAAGCTTCAGCCAGAGACATTTCAGAATAAGCAGTAATGCCTCCTTCAGGACAGTAAGTACAGAAAATTCAGAAAGCAATTAGCCCTTTCTCTTATGGAGGTGCTCTATACTTTGTCTCATCAAAATCTTGCGAGTAGGTTTTACCCATTGAGATAAGGATCCTATGTTAAAGGACTGCCTGAAACAATAGTCTTGGTTTTTATACACACAGCTCCAAAGCAAAAAAAAAAAAAAAAAAAAAAAAAAAAAACCACCAACCCAAAAAAAAAAAGCAGCGTATAACAATGAAGAGAAATAGCACTGCATGTCCAGGAACTACACACAGCACCTTTTGTTTAAACTCCAGGAGAAATCTCTTGCCACCTGAGCTCCAGCACCAAATTGCCTCAGCTGGTCTGCAAGGAGGTATGGGGACAATTGGCCTCTGTCCATCCTCCTGAGGTGCCCTGAGCAGAGCCCAGGCTAGTTCTTTGTTTCCAAGACAAAAGGGGGGGAATCAACCCCAGGCTCAAGCAGAAAAAAAGACTATAGACAGACAGAAAGAGAGGACAAAAAACGGCTGACGGGACAGGACGCTATATTACACCGTATCCTTTCATTCCACAGTCGGTCACTCACACCAGATATGGTGTTCCTTCTTTAGGCAGCAGGAACCCCTGCCACAAAAACCAAGATGGAAATGACAAAAGATTTCTTCCCACTAACTCCAACTGCCTGGGGAAATTTAACCTCTTAAACAGAATTTGTACTGTAGATGGTATTTGAAAAGCAGATAGCTACCAAACAGCTATTCTGTTTACCGGCTGTGTGACAGCTACTGCTGCATCAGCAAAACCAGGCAGGGTACGGTCTATCCACCACTATAATGCTCTGTTTTATTTGGTATTCTTTTAAAAAAAAGATGGTGTTTTGGAGGAGGAAATGCACCAACCAGGTGACCACAATTTGGGAGAATATCAACATTTTTGGTTTAATGAACTACACACATGCACATACTTCTGTATGGAACTGCTTATGCCATGATCAACACGAACTGTGTTGAGCTGGCGTTGCATTCTATCAGACCAAATATAAACCAAGAAAGATTTCTAAAAAGAAAGAAAAAACCAAACCCAAAGCCCTTTCTAGAAGAGAAAAAAAAAAAAAAATTCTAGAAGACAAAGTAGAATTCCTTTTACCTTTCATTTTATAGCTTCACCTGGCTATTGGTACAATAACAAATTTACATTTTGACTTAAGAATAATGTGTCATGACACAGTACCTACCTATACCTACAGTATATACCTAACCTATATAGTATATACCTGTAATTAAACCCTGAAAAAAGGTGCGAAGCTGTGTATTCTTTCAGCAGTGACCAATGTATGCTGAGAAGACTGATAAGATGGCAAGAGAGAGGTTACACTGGGAATTGTTTGATTTTACTGCTGGGGACTAGGAATAGATGTTGTTGTCCTGTTTATATCAGCCAACAGTTTCTATTCACTGGCAACACAACAGAAAAGCTTCTTGGTTTGATGGATAGCCAGGTGAGTTTTGTCAACTTTTTTTTAGATTATAATAAGCAAGGTGGGGTTTATTTGTTCTTTTTTAATATTTGAGTGCACTCAGGAAACAAACTGCCTCAAAGCTAACAACATTCAGTTATTACTTTACTACCTAAGAAATCATTGAAATTTCAAGAGCTAGAGACCTATGGCTTTTACTCTGCCTGACATAAAAATCTGGCAAACACACAATTATCTGGAAACAGATATACTACATTTTGATTAATCCTGCTATATCTTTTGCTACTTCCATCTGTAAATAGGCACATTGTATTAAGTCAAAACAGGAAGGCCAACTATTTGTGTGGGGAAAGAAAGGATAAGGAGAGAAAAAAGGTACTTCACGGAGCTATTTTCTACATCATATTATCTACTTCAGCCTCAAGAAAAGAAATAGCACCAGAATAAAGTAGTCCTTCTACAGACTGTGGACCACGACCAATCTCAAGGGGAGAATTTTGCACCAAAACCAGGAATGACAGTTTCAAGGAAAAAATAATTAATATGCAGACTGGGATTTGGAAAGCTCAAGATATTAAGTGTCAAACAGCTGTTGCACAGATAGGTCTTCCAAGTGATACCTGCAGTTACCTCTGAAGGTCCACACATGGTTTTGCTTTTGATGGGAAGCACAAAAAAGGCAGCAACTCTTCAGTTGCTTATAGCTCCAGCCCAACCTGTGCATGTCCCCTCCTTTTCAGTAACCTCAATTGTCACATGGAGTGTTCTCAACCTGTGACAGCCACTCAAGAGTCCATGCCCTTGCTTCTAATTTATACAATCCAGTATTTACTTCCAAAAAATAATTCCAGATTAAGGTTGAAAGTGCCATCAAAAGCTAAGAAAATACTTGATTTGTGCAACTTGAATTCTACTCCTTGCTTGTACAATTGTGATACAATTATTGAAATATTTTATTTCCCCCACCCTGAAACCTTGGATCTAAGCACCCACAACTGATGATTTCCATACACTATGAAGTTAATGACCAGTCCAGTTCATTATGTCCACAACCATATCCTGCACTGAATATATAAAACAATTACTTTCCTAATTTCTTTCTCCAATGCTGCCATTGGGATTCTTTACAAAAAAGTATCTGTCTCTGGTACATTAGCATGCCGTGAGCTGTAGTGTTTTGAATGAGTTTTGCATGAAATCTACCTACAGTCTGACAGCCAGAGGATGCCAACCATGGTGGAAACAGTAAGTGCAACAGATTCATAGTCTTGTCTTAAGAAAGCCAAATGCTTAAAATCCAATGTTCAATTCAATTCCTTTTTTGAAAAGAGAAACTCTCTGCTTAATTTCTAAGAAATGTACTGCGTCAGCGAAATAAACTGTTTTTCACTTGAAGGCAGAAGTCAAAGCCGATCATATTAGCAACATTATGATAATTGTTCATTTATCATAAGTGATACCAAACTCAACCTTTTAGACTTGTTTGCTTCTTAATAACCCCAATGTACCAATAGAAAGAGTCATTGTCAGGGGAGGAGGCCTAATGCTCTGTATAGTCAATTGTACCTCATAATTAACTGTTCTGTGTAATATCTAAAGTAAATCCATCTTTGGAGAGGGAGAAGAGACTGAAATGATGTTGGCAAAAAAAGCTAAAACAAACCAACATAAACCCCCCAAATAAACAGCAGTGTATTCAATTACATAAAATTAGTAAATATGCTCCCACACATATGGGGAAAAATGAACATATGATCAAACTAAATAGGATTATGCAAAAGAAGCTTCTAATAATAGGCCCATAATTAAACTTTTTTTTGGTCTTCGAGCTTGCCTATAATCATTGTTCATGTGCATAATTTAATTGAGGCAAAAGTAATTCTATTCAAAGGATATGTCTTCCAAAAACCCTCCAATTGTGAAGACTGCTTTTCCTAATCTAGTTATAGTACGGCAGATGGTACAGAGTCCACTCCTGTGCCACTCTTAGCATTGTTCCATGATTTGTTTTACTGACAAAAAAAGGGAAGAGTTTTACTGGGACCATCAAAACACACAGTTCCCTTGGTATACTAAACTGATAAAATAGAACTGAGGAGAATTTCTCAGAAAACCTTATGACTTCTGAAAGTTATCATGATAATTACTTTGCTAGCTTAGTCTTACTAGACTCCTTACTGTACTCCTTAACGATCTTGTTTTCCAGGGGTTATTGCATGATTTTTGGAAAAATAAATGCTCTGTTGTTGAATCAAATAGCATCTGCAGCATGAAACACAGTATCTTGTATTTTATGCTGTGCGTGTGCATGCACATGTGTGTGTGTCTCCATATAAAGCAATGTATATTTTACTATAAAGTTTTCCTAGGTTTAAGAAACAGATGGTCCTTACAGCCAAAATGTATTAAAATATCCCCAAAATTTTAATTTGCTTTACAAGTTTCATTGAAGCACAAAGGCTGAAAAAAGGGAAAACCAGGGAAGTAATAAAGAAAATTCTACAGAAACTCTACTTACCCCGTTAATTATTTAAAAAATACAACAAACATGAAATATAGTGAAAACATCATCCAGTTACAGAAAAAAGTTTATTTTTCAGCTCCTAAAACTAATTCAAATCTTCACACAGGACTAAGAAAACATTCAGGAAAAGTGGTTCTCTCCTTCTTTCCCCAAGTTATTTTGTCTCGTTATTTAACTAGGGAATGCTATTGCTGGAAGTTGAGACATTCTCTAGCATACATTCATTTTCCAGCTTCCTAAAATGCAACATACTACAGGTGATAACTGAGGCCAGTATTACTTTCCTGTTCTTATAAGGATAATTATGGTCTTTTGGTTTATGAACCACACATGAAAAAAGTTACAGCCTCCAGCCAGTTATCAGAAAGACCTCAAGCACTGTCACTTCAACCCCTCAAATCTCACCTTTGCTCCACATTCTCAAACTGAATACATAAGAAAATTTACCTGTTTGCTCTGTTCAAATGGGGTTCATTTTGCGCTGCATATGGTGTTAGACCAGGACCCCTGTAAGACAAATGCTGCAGGTTCCATATTCACTTGTTATCAATGTAAACAAGAAGCAGACTAATAAGGCATTACAAAAACCCCCAGTACAGGTTAATTAAAAGTTAATTTCTCTGGTACAGGCTACCAAGCTCTTACTAATATTAGAAATAAGAGAAAAAAGGCTTAAATTTTTAATTAGAGAGAATAGAAGATTCTAGAATTAAATCTCAATATATTCTGAGCAAAATCAGTGAAGTTGCTCTAAGTGTGATTTAGATGATGATGTGAAGAGATGAGTTCCTTGGTACTGATTTCTTTCTTTTAATTTATATTACTGCTACTACAAGCCTCAGCTGTAGCTTTGGGAGGTATGAATTCACATTAATATACCCAGGGATCTGTTTGGCTAACATAGTAAAAGCACTGAAGTCCAAGCCTGCTGCAGAGCAGCATACCAAAACCTTGGCGGAAAAGGAATGCAGCTCTCTGCATAAGTTGACTGAAAGCTAAAAGCTGCAGTAGTAAATGACTGTAGCCATAGGTCAAAATAGTACAGAAACTGTGCCAGGTAACAACAGAAAGGAGAACTAATCACTGGCCAAATTGCAGGGAGGTAGCAGAGATGCAAGATGCTTCTACAGCTACCGGAGTTTGAAAAGAAAAAAAAATACCAACCAGAAGATACTGAAGAGCACTTTGAAAAATCAAGGCAGGGAGTAGCATTCTTGAGGGTAAAGGAGTAGTTTAACAACAGTTTTTCATGTGGAAGAATTAAAAGAAATCATCCTTCCTACAGCAGAGCACACACAAATCCATAAACAAAAGAGTAGTCATCAACAATGCAAGATAAGGGTGCGTATTTCACCTTAACAATAAAATAGTAATGTTGTAATTATAAAAAAATGCAGTCAAGGGGAAAACTGCATCATAAACCCAAAATAAGTGCCCATAGAACTGTGAAGGCATCATTTAAAAGAAAGGTCTGTTTGTCCTAGAATCTTCCCATCAATCTTCCTGAGGAGATGCGCTCTATCATGAAGCAAGACCGTGTGCCTGGCAGCATGCCTGCTAAATGGGTTCGTAACACCGTACACCTCCATCTGTCCCCAAACTGCACTGGAAGCTGCTGAGGTGCAAAATCTGTTTGCACTCTGTTCATCTCAAATACGCTAAGACAGGCACAGTAATACAATTTAGGTTTTTTATACTACACATACATATGTGCATAATCTGACCTCAAAACAACATACAGATACAGTTCAAAAGCATCTCTGTCTCATCACGTATTCCTTCAATTCTCCCTGTTACTCACTCACTCTTTACAGACATATCATTGCCCTTCTGGACTGTCATCTGCTTGCAGTCTAGCAAAGCAAAATCAGACAGATTTAATAAGAATGCTTATCGTGTGTCACAAGCTTCAGTGACTCTGGGGATTAGATGTATTTAGAAATGCTATGTAATCTTCAGTGTTCTGCAAGTAACCATGGTTTGGGATTAAAACATATAAAAACTTCTCAAGACTCTGGTATATTTAATATCTGCTCGGTGACATCTCATTTAGAGAAAAGATTCATTAACCACAAAATGCTATTGTTTTTTTGTAGCAGCAGTACAAGTAAGGTTGAGCTGGTGCTTGCTTTATAAATAGATTTTCAGAGTCACTGTCTGAATGGATTCAGATCTCAGCAGCCTAAAATTTAGTACAACAAGTTATCAGAAAAACACTGAAATCCATTAAATGGGTTTGCATACTGAAGCCTCACAAAACATGAATGCAACCAGAGTTGAGGCTGTTTCTGCTCCCTAAATAAAAGAGAGGCCCTAAATTACAATGACTAGAATTTGTCTGCCAAGCATCCTCAGAACAGGTCTTTGGGTGTTGTGGGGAAAATATTTTGAAGTGAGCCAGGTATTTTCATGCAAGAATAAATATTAAGTACTGAGCAGGTGCAGGAGTTAATTTTCATAATGTTCTTGGTTATGCAGCAAATATAGCATTGCAAGTTTCACTACAAGGTAAAATAGATTCTAACAAATTTTGTTTTGACATGAACTGCCATTCAAATGAGTAAAAGTACCCGCATTTATTTTAACGACAGCTGACTTTAAAAAATCACATGCAAATAAGACAATATTACATAAAGGAAAAAAAGTCAATCAAATCATGAAACATAAATAAAATGCTAAATATAGGGATGCTACTGTCTTTACCATACTTAAACATCAAAGAACAGATAATGAATAAACATAGAAAAGAAACAGAGACAACATGCACACGTGTGCCTGTGTTGCATTTACACAGAACGCATTTGTAGTTCCATTAAAAGAGCACCTAATGTTGCAAGCAGCTGAAGAAGGGAAAGTGGCAAACTTCCAGGTAACCAAAGCAAGATCAGCCTCTCTGGGATTTTTGCTCAAGCAGCTACCTTTGAACAATTGGAGGTTCTGAAATAAGTTTTTCATCCTGCCCAGTTCTTCGTTCATCAACGTCATTGTCAAAACCACTGATCTATATATACAACAGAAAGCAGTATGCCATTGCTCTGGTCAGGAGCTGGACTGATTCATATTTTGTCTTCTATGCTCTCATTCTTGTTTCCTCAAACACCCTCACTCTTCAGATGTTGACTGAATCCCAAGCAAAGACTCCAGGAGAAGGGAAATTTTCTTGTATTTTCTATCAATATATTTCCAAGCATTGTTACAATGTCATGTAAATAACAGCATCATTGTATAAAACAATATAACTAAAGTGTTGTAATCAATTTTGATACCTGTAATCATAACCTGTAGTTATCATGTAACTGGAGAACTACAATCAAGGAGCAAAGCCCAATTCCGTATTTGATACATTTCGCAGCAAGAGCTCAGTGGTTATGCATCTAAATAGGAGAAAACTCTGCAAGCCAGAAGATTAGCTATACAACAAGTACACTTTTAAAAGTCAATGTAATTAGAGATGTTCAACAAATAGCTCAACTGAATAAAAAGGGGAAGGAGGGGAAAAAGCCCCAGTGTTTTGCTGGTCTTCAGAGAAATATTAAGCTTTTGACATTTTCACACCTTTTAACTGTAATTGTGATATAACTACATAAAATGCATTACAGATGTTACAGAGAAGTCATTCATAAATCTGCTTCACATGCATTCAGCTATCTATACTATTCTGATTCACCAACAGTAAAGGAGAATTTATAATTATTTATAAATCAACCAGGGCAACTTTTGAGGCTATAATAATATTTGCTTGGAATATGACAACAACATTGTGACAACGAAGATAAATGAGTGTAGGGAAGCCTCTGTAAGAGAGAAAGATGATCATACTTAATAATGAATTACACAAAAAATTAAATAAAATCACTTGCACTCATTTTCTCACACCCACACATTCGCAAGCACAGAAACACTTGCATTCAAGTAGTCTGTCCATTACCACCTACACTGTCATGGAACAGAAGAGACACCAGCTATCAACGTTTCACGTCTACAGGGCTGTTCTTACAAAGGAGAGGATATGGCTTCACTTTTCATGCCCTTTAGGAGTTGACAGAGATTCTGACCTTTAGACTCTCCATTCTGTCCTATCCCTAAGGGAATAAGACAATGTCAGTTATTTACTTACTGTCTTTTGGATGTCTGATGGTTGCAGTCCTGTTCTTTATCTTCCTTTCATCATTTCCTAACAGCTTCTCTCTGTCCATTATTTCACTCTGTCCTTTGTTTTCCCAATCTCAAGATCTTGAAAACCTTTATATAACTGGGCTGTGATCTTGCTGCTCTAGGTGCCATCAAACCTTGCCTCATTTATCCTTCTTTCATTGTTTCTTCCAGTGCTTCCACAGCCTTACCTTCCTGTTCATATTTAATTCATAAAAATACTATAATTTGTATTACAGATCTCTACTACAATGTGTTTTCACAAGGGTCCAAAACTCAAACTCTAGACTATACTCTTTCCTTCTAAATTAAGTAGTTCCTGTCTGCAGAGCCAGATCAACGGAAAACTGATCTCTCTCAATCCATCCACGGGACTTGAGCTTACAAAATCATCTGCATATTCTTAATTACACAAGTTACAGAGTGCTTTGTTGGGTTTTTCTTAAGGTTCACATGACAGGACAACACTGAAGGAAAACCTGCAGGTATAACCAAGTTCACCCCTAAACAAATGAGAACTCAATTTGTTCTAGCATTTGGTTGGTTTGTGTTACAATTAACTTTTCCATTATTCTCCTGTTCCGTGATGGTATAATTATCTTTAGGGATATTCATGTAAAACTGGCATTTTATCTGGTGAATAATTTACAGGTTGGCAAAGTTTAAATACATACAAATGACATGCTTAACATTAATGTCAGTTAGACAAAAGAGAACAAGAATGAACTTGAGGAGATTACATGCTGTTGTTTCATCACCTTGTGCAAGCAAGATTAGCGGGGAATCTCAAGGCACTTGCCTATGTTTTCCAAACAGCTGATCTCATACAAATCAGGCATAGATTGACTTTAAAAAGACCAGCGAGGAAATTCCATGGATACCACATACAGTGCCCTGTGCAGTGCCCTGACAGCAAGTGTGGAAGAGGCAGATCAAAGCTGACATGTTGATACTGATCAAAATGGAAAAGATCAAGTACTAGATTATCTTGTTTACAAAGATGAGTTGACTAAAATAATTTGTACAAGCTCCAGCTATTACAACTGTACTTAAAATAATAAAACTTACATAAAAAACCAAAGCATGCTTTAGCTGTGTTACAGCCCACTGAAAAAGCCCTCAGTCTAAACGTGAAAATGCCATGGATTTGATGTATGCTACACATCAGTCATGGACAATCTAATACCTCCATACTTGGCTTCAAAACACTTAACACTCTAGTATACACTGTCAACCTCAAAAAACATAAAACGTTTTTTAAGATCACAGGCAACAGAACTTCTCCCTTAGTAAAAACCAAGCAAGTGGATTAAGGGCAAAGAAATCTGTGCAGCAATCCCACTTCATACATGTCCTGGGAACCTGATGGACAGATAAACAGCTAATTACTACAAGAGCTACAGACTGAAGATAAATGGATTGTTTTAAGAATTCCCTCTACATAACCATTTCTCCCACTGAATCCAGCCCAAAACATAATGAAAACATTTCCATTACATCCAAAGGAGGGATTAAACAGTCACAAATTTTTAATAACATGCTGTCTGGAATGCTAATTATGATGTTCCTTTTATGAATATTTAATTTTCTATTGGGTCTTACGTCCTTGAGCTAAAGCCCATAACTTCTATCAATATTAATCACAATTATGCATTCAGATCCAGAGAAGTTACCCAGAGATCTTAATATGCCCAGTCGTGTTTAACTGTTGATTTTCAACTCCACTTCTAGCTGTGCTATATGACAAGGATACTGAAAACATAGAAGTTATCAGTCCTTTTTAAAGGGCACAAATAATGTTGATCACAACAGCAGTTCTTATTAGCATCTAACATGAGTAAAAAGGTTAATCAAATTGAAAGCAGTTATTAACTACTGTTCTTAAAAGACATCAAACTTACAAACTTGTGAGAAATGTGCTGCAGAAACTGTAGACCTCCAAGGTAATGAAGGCCTGTGATGGGAACCAGGAGTGTTGACAAAACCTATTCCAGGGCAGGGAGACACGGTGTGAGCACAAAATGGTTTATACAGTTGCTCTGGTTTACAAGCTGTCTGTGCACAAGATAAGAAATTGCAAGTGCTTAATTAAAACTAGGCAGCGGAGTTGAGGTTAAAGCAAGATAATTACGTCCAAAGAGCAAATAACAGATGAAATGTAGCTATTGTGAACCATAGGGTGGGAAAGGAGTCTTGGGACGGAAAGCTGCCTTCATTTGGATAGCTGTAGCTGCTGCTTACCTTGGCTGCCTAAGTTAGCATCAGAAACATCGACTTTAGGTAGCAATGTAACAGAATTGGGGCTCGTGAGGAAAAGCTAGACAACGCTCCACCAGGCCCACATCTGAAAGACTCTGTGTGGACAGACATAGTAAGAGGCCATATATCTGCTAGGAGGAATAGACCTGTACAGTAATACTCACTGCAGGAGGAAAGGAAATAGAATGGCAACTTAATAGCGCTCATATAGGTAATTTATAATATTTCTTTATCGAAATATAGTTCGGTATCAATACTACTACTAATAGTGGTTTGTTTATTAGTCAACTAAGGTATCATTAATTTCTTACAAATGTGTTGCTTAATCAATAAACATCATAATTATCCTGCTCAGTTTCATCTTGAGGCTCCCATCTAACAGGAGAGAGTCAAACCTGTAGAGCAAGAAAATTATAGTGAGTTTGCTCCAGAGTTTTAAATCAAGTCCATCAGCTACACTACATTACATTGTGCAATGGAATCAGGAAAGAAACACTGAAATATAAAACATGCTTTTGCTGAGAAATAGGCTTTTGAAGATACAATTGTGGAAAGATATTCTGCCCACTAAGTAACTCAACCTATGTGTCTGAAAGTTTGAAGTGAAAAAAGGAAAAGAAAATTAAAGAAGAGAGAAGCAGTGGAAAACAGATCAACTAAAAAAAAAGAGTCATACTTTAGTATCTGTCAAAGTTTAACGAGAAAGATTTACGACTTAGGTCTACTACTCACTCCTACATTGGTACAGACTAACAAATATACCCAGGAAAAAAAAAATCTGCTCCATTGAAGTCAATGGGAAAAAACCACTGTCAAGTACTAGGCAAAGTAGGATTTCTTCCAATGGGTGGTTTTTAAGATCAGAATCTGTAGAGAAGTTTCCAGATATGGAGAAACTTAAACCTGTGGTAAACAGCTTTAATGTATGTTAGAAAACATGCACTCTAACGTTAGTTAGTAAAAACACTACTTCATCAAGTGAGCACACTTCACCTGCAGGTTTCTCCTCTCCTCCCATTTCAGATGAAACCAGTGTATTTTTTGTGTGTAGTAGATCCCATTACCCGCTCAAATCCATTAGCGTGGACTCTCCAGGTTCACCCACAGATTGCAGCAGACTACAATGAGATTACTTAACAATCACATCAATTTGAAGGAGCTTTTTTTAGTTATGGTAATTCCAAAGACAGACATCCTATAAACATAGAAACACCAACCAGAACCCCAGTTCTTTGTCCAGAAACATGGTCTGAGCCCTCCAGCCCAGGCTCTCCCTATACACCCAATCTGGCACTCTGAGCAATCAATGATTTTCACTGGCCAGCTCCTCTGCCAGCTCCCCCTTCCCTGCCAGCTGCCAAGCTTTCTAGAACTTCCCTGGGGTATTCCAGTTTGTGAGAAATACTGGCTCTGGATGCAATTACGTGCATTAAATTTAGAAATTTGTCCATTTCTCTCCAATTATGCTTTCCTCATAAAATGCATTAGGAAAGCTTTGATGAAAAACTACATCCATTCCAGTATGTTTGTTGGTAAGCTGGACAAAAAAAAAAATTTTTCACCTTTGTTTTTGTATCAAAAACAATCTTACTGGTTGACCTTTTTTAGATTTTCAAAGCAATAAGAAAACAACACAAGAGGTAGAGTTTCCTCTTTTTTGGGGGGAAAAAAGTATCTTTTTTTCCCCCAAAGTTGCTTTTCAGGATTTCATTTCTACAGAAACACACACAAAACCACATATCTTCATGGATTCCCAAAAGCTTTAGTTTGGTCCAAAAAAAAAAAAAAAAAAGGCAAACTGAAATAATCTATATGTTTGTAGATCTCTAGTACTGGGAATTCCTAGTCTGAATAAGTTATTAGAAGATATCACACTGTGCTATATCAAACTCTTCATATTTCTCTCTGTAGTTCAAAGTTTTCTTTACTTGTCTGCAGCACAAAAATCAGTGCTTTTCCAAGTGAAATTAGCTCAGAATGACATACCATGAACATAAAGAACAGCTTAAAATTCAGAGACTAGAATTCTATCAACATAGTTCTTACACTTCTCCATCAAAAAAAATCTATTTTCTCTGGAAAATTACCATGGGTACCTATTTTTATCTCATGTGAAATACAAACATTTCAAAGACCACAATCTATCAACAATTTTCTTTTGCATGTGGAAGATCTCGAGGGCCACATTCTTAAGTTTTCCAAAAGCACTGCAGCTGAACTGCTTAAGTCAAGCTCAGTTTGCCTGATGTTTAAATGGGGCTACAGCTTCTTATGCTACTTAAAAGAAAGGCAATGGCAAAAATCCATCGTTCTTCAGTAACCTCCCAAATGTCAAGACATTTTGATACGTCACCACAGCAACTTAAAGATAAGCCCAAGAAAAGTACACAAAAGATAATGTTTAAGAGACACTACAGAATCCATGCGCCCCTCTGCAAACAGAGCAAATGCCTCCTCCAGCCTCCCAGAGTTATGTTTTCTGGGTTTTCTGTTAATTAAAAAAAAAGTAAAAAAATTAGAGGAGAATTACTTTATTGCTGACAGTTACTTTTCAGCAGAAACTGATGTGCCACTGCTGGGGAGAAGCACAGAACATAGACCATCAAAAGGCTTGAATGAGCACCATAGTCTATTAAATCAAAAATTTCGGAAGAGATCCGGGAAGTATGTATCTTAGTGTTAATTAAGATTTACTCATGTACAAAGCAAAGCACTGGCAAGAATGGTACAAAGTATTGTTATAGTACAACATAAAGCAACAGTTCCAGATCAGTGCAGTTACATTGCACAGCAGAGTCTCACATCCCCATTTTTCAATTATTGCTACCATTTAACTTTTCACATATTAACTATTTGCAGTTTAATCTTAAACTCTCTTTTTTTTTTTAAACTCAAAATCAGACTGTCTCTTATTTCAGAAAAATGTAGTCCTTCCTATTATGAAGCTAAGTTGTAACCAAACACTCCAAATAGTGAACAACAAGATGATCATATTCTCAGCAAATAAAATAATCATGGCATCATTAGCCTGTGCTATTTTAGATGTAGGAAGAACAAGGCTTTTTCAAAAGTAAGTAGAAGGTATGTTTTTTGAATACCACATTTTGACATTAACTTCAGGTTAGGGCTTAATCTTGAAATTTGCAAGTCGTGTCATATCCCCCCCCCCCAAAAAAAAAAAATCTGTAAAAAATTATAATAGTAATCCTCTCCACCTTTTCATTAAACCAACAAGCAAACCCAATCAAACCCAAAACAACTAAACAAAGGGGCAAAAAACTCTACCCAATCCCTAAATCTACCACCAGTGCGTTCCTTCTCCTGGAATGGACTATGTTATTCTTCAGAGATGTTGAAAACTGGATTTGCAATGGAAGATTTACCTCAGCTACTGAAGTCTGGAAAGCACATAATAGCAACAACAACATGAAATTCATCCTTTACTCTGGCTTGGGGTGCTATTTGCTTTGCTGGTTTATAGTGTTTGTGCTCAAAGCTCCTTCTTTACATACACAAATGTTTCAACGTTTACACTAAAAACATCACAGCAAGTAATTAAATCTCAGGTTAAGAAGAGTAGGAAAGCTGAACAGCAAATTTTTAACTGCTGAATTTAATTTTTTTTACAAATTATTCCAAACCTGATGATGTAAATGAGCAAACTAACTGAGAAGAGAGCGTTAACTCAGAAAAGTTCAACTCTATGTGCAGAGCTGCTGAGGCTGCACAAGGCTGCCAGCACACAAGGACTCAGAGGGTTACCAGCCCCAGCGAGGAAAGGAGATCACAGCAACTTTCAAGTTGGCCTCATTACCTCCAGAAAAAAAAAAGAAAAAAAAAAGAAAAAAAAGAACCTGCATATAGCTAGATGCAAAGCCTGTATCCTGTCTGCTCTACGTGTCTTTTTGTATAAAGGATTTTATATTTTTATGCAAGAGAAACCAGCCACAGATCTGAAGTGGGGAGTCAGGTCAGAAAACAGAGTGTCAAACTGCACATCCAGTCGCTCTTTACCTTTCCCTTGGTCCAACACCCCAGCATACAAAAGGCTATAAAAGAGCTTGATTTTGCACCACAGCATGTTCCATTAACATCCTCATCACCACAGCTTAGATGATCTGCACATAATTTCATTCTTTCTGCTGCCAAAAGGGCCCTTGTACTCTGCAGAGATTTTTTTCTAATTAGTGTATCTCTGCCTTGTTAACACACATAAAGCATTATGGCATATGTTTGCCAGCCAAAAGAAATGCAGTGATAAAACTTCTAAGATCTTGACATCACAGCGTATCATCACTTATTGTAATACACAAAGGATTTTATGTATGTACGTGTGTGTACTTTGTAAAAAGTAGAGGAAGAGAGGGAACATGTATACACAAAATGAGAAAGAACACAGAAGTTAAATACCTGTTAACTATATTATACCAAAACCATTTCTGCTAAAGCATCCCTTAAATTAGAAAGTGGACTATTTGTCTGAACACCAGAGTGACAACCACATATAACATAAGAAAAAGCTTTCAGAGATACAAGGGCAAGAACAGCTCTTATTTATGTTTAGAGACAAATACCAGTCTGATCCACCCAGTAGTGACAGAAACTTGGCCAGGAAGATAGAAACTAAAATGAAGTAAGGCCTCTGTGAAAATGGATGACTTAAATTTCTATTGATTTCTTTCCACTTCCTTAGGAATCAAA
The DNA here is from genome assembly GCF_000737465.1 of Haliaeetus leucocephalus. Taxonomy (NCBI): domain Eukaryota; kingdom Metazoa; phylum Chordata; class Aves; order Accipitriformes; family Accipitridae; genus Haliaeetus; species Haliaeetus leucocephalus. The sequence goes on along the minus strand of NW_010973316.1, from coordinate 1,609,514 downwards.
TTGTTGTAAGACTCAGTTTGGAGCTCCCGGGTTTTCGCTCAGTAGGTTTAACTTTGACTCAGTAACCTCTGTGAGACATCTGTTTCTATTTATTATATTCAAGTCTAAAATGGAATTTGTGCTTCCTTCATGTCCTCGTATTGATTTGATTTTCTCTGGCTACAAGAAGGGTCATTGGGTTTAATGTAGGTCATCACGATGCACACTGATATGTAAGCGAATGTAATGCAAAGTGATATTAGGTGTTAAAAAAGCACAGCTGGAGCATAGGGGACTGCAGAGAAAGTAAAAAATAGAGCTGAATATTCTTCTAAGAGAGAAAATAACAGCTGGGCACAAAGAATGCAACACTAGTTAAGTTCTGCTTTCCAAAAATAAACTTCTCCATATAGCAATAAATAAATAAAATAGAGGTTACAGTTGAGAACAGTGGTTTGGGGTGAATGCACGAGAAGTGTACTTATCAACACTGAGAGGAAGAAGGCTTAGCCCAAAGGGTATACTGAAGCCATTCGTCAATAGGATCTCTGTTTATACTTACTACGGACCTAATTCAGCTGCTACAGAATGTTAAATAAGCACATTCATATGAATCTGGATCTCTGCAGTCTTGCAGTTACCAATCTAGTCTGTTACTGCCTTGAAGTGTTTCAGCATTACAAAACCAATGGCTGTTTAGACCAGGAATTTTCTGAAGTATTATTCTAATGTGTTATTTTAGCCAGAGGTTGTGCAGCAAATTTCAGTAAGCAGTAGGTTTTATACCATTTTCCTGGCCAAAGCCCAGCTACCTACCTGTTCTTTCTACCTAAATCCTTCTTGTACTTCTAGATGTAAAAGGCTCTATTTTGAGCTGTCACAAAAAACACACATGCTACTACACCAGGTTGGGAGCAGCCGCCTTCTGCACCACAGCTGACTGCATTATATTATGGGGCTAAGCCATCCTAAACGCACGCTTTGCAGTCATTTTGCATGATCTCTTATACACTTTAATACCTTTAGATGAGTTCTGCTTACATTAGTTACACTAACTACTATTTTGTTGGTAATCATTTTGCCTACTACAGGAACAATGAGATCATGCCAAGTCAGGTAATATCTAAGAAAGAGGTCAGAAGAGAATAAAATAAAAAAAAAATTTAAAAAATTAGCATGTATATATTCATGGAAGCACTTGCTCCACTACAGACATACCGTTAAGGAGTCCTCTCCAGTGGAATAAGTAACCTATAGTCATATCCAACAGAAGGATTAGAAAGGAGATAAAACTAACTCAGACTATATATTTGAAAAAATTAATAATTAAGGGAGATTAGACCAAACTCCCTAACTTTTTCTGTCACTCCTTCTGACAGTGTGAAGAGTCTGTGACATCCTTCTAATGTGTTAATTCTGATTTTTTAGTACTGACTCTGTCATAGACTTCCAAATGATTTCAAGAGTCCCTAATGTTTCTGTTTCTCACTTCTTTACCTTGTAAAATGGGAGTAATTCTTTTTTTCAACCACAATGTGGTGATACCGTAAATTATTGCTTATCACATACACAGCCACTACGTATGTGTAAACATAAAATATTAAAGCTAGGAACTGGGAACTTAGTGCAGTGTAATCTGTAATTATCTATAATCTCTTTGTGCCAGAATGGTTTCCTCTGGCCAAATATAGCCAATTGCAACCTTACAAAAAAATACATATATGTGTGTGTGTAATCCCATACGTACATCTGTACACATATATGTATGTACATGTGCATGAATAGGTCCCCTGCACTAAAGCACAAATGAGACAGACTCCAGGTTTGCACTGTGGCCTAGATTAGAAAATTCAGGTCAAATTCTCTATTATCAGATCATCTCTACCACCGTGGAAGTACCAGGAAATACACTCTCAGAAAACTCCAAATTACACTCTATGAGACATGTAATTATTAGATCATACAGATAACTGTATTGGGAGGAGGAGAAATCACATTATTTTTGATATGTCACTCAAGCCACAGAATAGGCATCTACGTCTCTTATGTTTTGCTTACCTTAACCAGTGTCACCTATGCAACTGAACTTATTTACAACATGTAATCAGCTCAGGGGCTTTTTCATATAATTTCAGGAATTAAATCTTTGCATTTTTCCCTCCATCCTTGTCACGTGTACCTTTTTACAAACAAAATCATCCTACCCACTGTTAATAACGAAAGGCAAATCTCACGAGGATCATGAGTTTTCAGCACATCTTCATGCCAATTCCAAAATTAAAAGCCAGAGGGACTTCTTTTCCCTCTCTCTGAGGTCTTCCAGCAAATTATTGATTCTTGCTGATCTCCTTCCATTAATATATTTCTTTCTTTCAGCTTGAGTGATTGTGTTAAAGTGCTTAGTAAGTCTCTAATCATGTACATCTCCTGGGGCTGAAAAGAGCTTTGGTTTTGAAAGTAATTTGTTTCAAATGAGGCCTTATGCATCCTAATGTGAGGGTCAGGGGCTCAGGGAAAAAGAAAAAGTAAGCTTTCAGGTATTGTATTTGTGAGATCCAGAAATTTAAGCCTTTTAAGGTTTGACAGAATAGTAACTCAAGTCCATATCTTCTGAAAATCGCCTACCATTAATAACCTCCTATGAAAATCTACTATTATAAAATTGAGTGGTTTTGAACCTTCCGGTTCACAAAATATATACTAAGAGGAAAAAAAGTGTTAATAGACTCCAGCCTTTGGTAACTTAAAGTCAGACTCACTGTCAACACAAAGTATGAAAAAAATCAAGCCATAATACTTAAGATTTTTTCCTAAATATTGCAGTAGCAGTTTAGTCTCATCCTAGAAGTCCATCTAAGCTGCATGATGCCCAGGATTTTCAGCTCACCTCAGCTACTCTTCCAGGTAGAGGCCTCACACTGCTGCCAGCATGTGAAAGGAGCACCTGCTATGTGCACAACTTGTTTCAACTACATGAGGTTACAGATCAAGCCCAGGTCCTTTATAGTTAAAAATGCAGTCATGATAACAAACCATAATAGTATAAGAGTCCCACAGAATACTCCAGCACAACACAGTTGCATCTACTAAGACGACACTGGGGTTGCACATTTTGGCCACGCAGGTTGACAAGGATGTATTCCACAACTATCCTAGTACACACAATGTTTTGTGCCTTCTGAGCTAAAGTGAAATTTTAAGCTTTTTCTTTTTAGAGCAACTCCCTTCAGAATTTTTAAAGGGCTTTAAGACAGGTAAAGGAAGCACAGACAAATATATAGATTGAATTTATTATTTGCTTTAGTGCAAAGCCTTTCATACCAGTTAAGCTGCAATTAAGGTACCGATTAAACCTCAAAGAGACGGTGAGCTCAATATCCCAATGGGACGAGCAAATGCTTTCACTTCCTGTAATAAGATCTTTATGTTGCTTGGCATGAATTTGTTTAAAAGCCATGAGTGGTTACAAGCCATCTGGAAAGTCCTGATACACCCATTCACAACAAAAAGCAGCCACAAAAACCTGCACAGCAAAGTCAGAGGACCCATGGCACAAGTGATTAATACTGAAGGAAGGGAGCTTAATCCAGCCACATAAAGCCAGATATGTAGACTATGTATACACATACAGAGGATCTTCTGTATGTTGCTCAAACTCTTGCAACAAGGTCATATGTGGGAGTGGTAGTTTTAACAGCTTTATATCTGCTGGACCATAGTTCATATTCTGCACTGAACAGTGGATTACAAAGTAGAATTCAGCTCAGATATTAATTTCTATAAAGCACATTTATTTATTTAAAGCCCTCTTCTTCCCCAGGAATGGAAACAAACACCGATCAACTGTAGAAAACTGGAGAGATCCTGATGGTGTTAACAACCGTCTGGTTATGACTGATTTCCTTGATATGCTTTCTTTTTTGTTTGCTTTCTGTCTTTCACCTATCTCAAATTTCGACTTAATTCAACATTATCCAAATAAATAAGAACTACATTATTCAGATTTTTAGACTAAAGCTTACTGTAGGTAGTTATTTTACACCACATTACTCCTACCACCTACTTTCATAACAACTAGCGGCCTTCAGTCACTATAGCTGATTTTAATGAACTACAGTGGTAGTTCTAGGACTGCTTCATTTTCTGTCATCTTTACCAACAGTCATGTGCACAGCTTATACACCCAAGCTTTCTACAAGAATCAAGATTTATACTTGTAAAACCTTACAATATACTATTGCGTGCTCAGCTCTGAAATCCATTTACCTATTTTACTGTTAATTTTTCCTTTTTTTGCTAGCATAGGCAAAGAGTTGTTAGCCTGCAAGATGCTTGTGAAAATCTATGTATGCGTGACAGCCACGAATAGTGCAGCCTGTGCTGTGGGGAACAGAAGAAGAAAAACCTCTGGAAGCAGGGGAGGAGACGTAACTGATGCCACAAAAGCACGCTCAGTCCACAGGATTTATCAGGACAGATGCAGAGCTGTACTGCTTCCAGGAGCAGCTCGCAGATGCTCAGCAGCTGAACCAGCCCTTCTGGGCAGCACTGAAACTAATGAGCTTTGACTGACGTGAGCAAAACCACTTGGTTGGATCCTGTACAGCACCTTTTAGTGCTCCGTGTTCCAAGATGGTCTGGGTACAAGGGATAGGGCAAGATGCAAAACCATACTCAGCCCAAGTCCCTGCACTTTTCCCCTTGCTGGAATCTAATAATCCTTCCAAAAATCTGAAACATGGTGCATTAAAGAAACAGTAAGTACTGAGAGACCTGAGCAGACTTCCCATGAATAATACCTCTATGGCAGGCTTCCCAGTGTATCCTATACTTTAGGCTTTTCCCTATGATTTCTAAAGCAAGTCTGGGAAACAAAGATTTGGGACCTACTTGGTGACACCGTTGTACTTAAGGTCTAAAGAGGAAAAAAAGTGGCACTAACCATGCAGAAGTTGGTCACTACTGGTTTAGATAGAGTCCCCTCTCATGATCAAATTCTTATATCATGGCTCAAAACAGCTACCATGAACACTGCTTTGTGAAATACAAGGAGGCAAAGCTATCTGCTGGTACGTATTGAATTAGTCTGGCAGAAAAAAGGGGTTAAGACTAAAATAGGAATCTAGTAGCTAAACTGGGCAGCTTTTCCACTCTTTCTGCAGCACCCAGCACCACTCAGGTAACAGGCAGGTTCTGGCCTTTTATCAGCAGCACAAAGTGGATCACATGATTCATTTGTCACACTAAAAAAATTGCGCCTGCTGAAACCTTGCAGAAGCGTCAAAGGAAGCAAAAGAATTCCCTCTGCAATATACACAAGTCAGATTATTTTTGCTACAAATAGTAAGATTCACCCTGAGATTTCTGGACTTTTGTCTATTCCTCCCATTTCATCCGTAACATCTGTTCAGCAGCATGAAGTGATTTGTTAGTGCAGGTGGGAAAAGGGGGCAGCCAGAGGTCTCCACAACAGTCACGGAAGATAAAAGAACTTTGTGTTAGCACTTTGATCAGTCTGTCAGAGAAACTCTGTTTCCCCTCCTAGGAGGATCTGGTTCCCTGAATATATAGGGCAAACTATCCAACTGTCTTTGCTTATCCAGGTGATATGCTGCAACTTCCAAGATGCAAAATTTGATAGGTTGGTAAAATTTCCAGCTGTTCACTTCCTAATCTGTTAAACTGTAGGTTTGTAAGATCTCAGAAGAGATCCTATCTCCACATTAGTGAGCCAGGACAAAACCACAACTCAGCACAGGTTTCTTATCAGGGATCTTAAGCTCTTCCAGACAGACTTCACTTTGAATCCAAAAACCTAAAGCAAAGTTGAGGACATTCAACTGCTTGAACCCAGATTAAAAACCAAGGAAGCGGGAGTCACTGACAATCAAAATTGTTTACTTTCAGAAAGCTCTAATCTTCTGGGCCTGAATGTTTTTGATTTAGTTCTCTCCACTTAGATATTCAATATCTGAAAGAGACAAGAAATTTTATAACACCCACTATCTTTTGCCAATAACTGTTAATTTTGTTTACGAGACCATGCTTACCCTAAATCACATAATAAAGTGAAACCCCTTCCTGTCTTTTTCTTTCATATGTCATCACAGTCTTTAGGGTGCTTGCCGCTAACTGAAGCTAGTGGAAGTTTCTTTTCTCCCTGCAGAAAAGATCAAAGCAAACAAAAAAATTAATTAAAAAAAACAAACAATGAAATATATTGCACAAGTTCTGTTACTGGCTAAAACTTGTAAAAAATATTACTGCTAAGTCCATTTAACTCCATGCATACACTAGCTAGCAGATTACTTGATACATTTTTCACCAACCATTATGCTAAGAAGATGTTTTAGATGTTATTGCCATCCAGAGGAAGATGCCTTAAGAACATGTGTGCGTGTATATATATGCATGCGTAGACACCCCTGTATTGTAACCTTCTGTGCCTCCCAAGTAATAGAAAATAGGGCTGTAACACTCAGGTTGTTGCAAAACAAAACTTCTAGTTCAACATAAAAGTAATTAACTGGGGCATATTGAATCTACAAGCAGTAGGTTAAATGCATAAGTTGATGTATTTGTGTTATTTATATGACAGTTCTGTACCTCCCCCCGCTACTCACTGAGGCACAAACACAGCTACCCACTGCAAGAGCATCTCAGCCTACCAGCTTGATCTGATCAACATAATTCTCATCTGCCGCCACAAACATGAGATCACTGAAAATGGAATGTTCCACTTCATTTGACCTTTTCTTGTAGAAATATATTAAACATGTATAAAAATTGTACATTTCCTTTCATTGATTTCAGAACGTATTCAACCTGAAAGCAACAGAACATGGATTTCAAGAGCTGTCAGACACTCAATTTACTGCTGTTCTGGGTATTAAAATGCACAGGGCTCAGAGAACATAAAAAACAAAGCTACCGTTACACGCGCAGAATACCGAAGATCCAACAGAGAATTCAAATATTTGCCAGTAGGTTTCCCAGGCCTAATTTTTTGTTTATTTCTGCATTTGCCATGCAGACTACTTAGAGACAGTATGTTTTCTGCTCTCTCTCTCATTTTAATATTCAGTATTAATATATTCCATAGTTTTATGTGCATAAAATCTCATATGTGTATGTGCATTAACATGAGTATATAAATATTTATGCACACACCTACCCAATAATTAAGGCTTTTCTTCTACACATTTACATACATGTTTAAATGCAGAAGTGATTTTACAGACTCCCAAATGGACTACTCCCACGTTTAAAATCACGTATTTTTACCACATATCCTGACGTTAACATTATCCTGTACATGGCATAAGCAGATTTTCAGGCTTTGCAGATCACCTTCTTACAGAAAGGGATATCAATAGCAAAGGGCATGGAAATATTCTACATGCAACTTGTCCTTATTTGCATAATAAATACCAGTCTTGGGACAGAGATAGTCAAGTGACATGTCTTCTACCTTCCTGGGAGCCCAGCTGTGTGCTTAACTTTGCTGACTAAATTAATTCAGGTCACAGAACAGGGCAGACAACTAATACTCCTGCCACTAAAAAAAAAAAGAAAGAAAGAAATAACTATCCTCCTTGAAACTTCGACACACCACATGGTGCCCCAGCAAATAAGAGCAGTGGTGGACTCCCCTGCCAGTAACAACACAGAAGGCTCCATAGCCATGCCACCTGCAGACAAGCTGTAAACATCTCATCACTCTCATTCTCTGCACAGCCTATTTTCCCCAGGACAGCACATTAAAAAAAAAAAAATTTATCACAAGATTTGAACAGTAGGTTCACAGTAAGTTCATGAATTTACCAATACTATTTTCAGTTCATCTGCATGTGGTGGCCCCATCAGATTTAACTAAGACTCTCACCATCATATTACCTGTGATTCATGTTATAAAACTCTCACATGCTACTGCAATAGTGCAAAGGGCTTTATTTAGGTTATTTTAGTATTCTGAAAAAAACTTTTCATGTATTTCCAATGAGGTATCAGCTGCATTAGCAGACATAGAACTTCAGCTTCTTATATTTGAGACTCTGGGTTTACTGCCTGTGACCTTCATTCTGCAAGATAAGCTTTTACTTGGCAGGCCTCTGGTCTCCAATAGGAAGATGCCCTGAAGAAGTTCCTAGTAAGGGTTGCACAATGTAGCAGAAGGCAGCAAGTATGGCAAGACATTTATAGATGATTTTTTTCTTTCTTTCTTCACATATAAAACAGTGGTATTTTACACATCATAAAATGACAACTAATAAAACAAAATAAACACCCTCCCAGAAGTCCATGCTTATTCCAACTTGGATTTGCAAGTGAATGCTTTATTCTGGAACTGCAAGTAGCTGGAGTTCCTTGGAATGCTGAAAAGCACTTGTTTCCTCCCCATAGGGGCACAGAAGCAGTCTTTATGGTTCTTAAAGCTTGCGGCTACAAAGCCTCAGTTTTTCCAGGCTTCTGACCAATTCCCAATTCATTAATTATATGATAAGGAGTTGCTAGTCTAGTTTGGAGAACCATCAGTATTTGCACATGTCCTGGTTTCAGCTGGGATGTAGTCTTCCTAGTAGCTGGTCCAGTGCTATGTTTTGAGTTCAGTATGTGAAGAATGTTGATAACACTGATGTTTTTCAGTTGTTGCTCAGTAGTGTTTAGACTATAGTCAAGGATTTTTCAGCTTCTCATGCCCAGCCAGCGAGAAAGCTGGAGGGGCACAAGAAGTTGGCACAGGACACAGCCAGGGCACCTGACCCAAACTGGCCAACGGTGTATTCCATACCATGGGACGTCCCATCTAGTATAGGAACTGGGAAGTGGGGGCAGGGAATCGCCGCTTGGGGACTGGCTGGGTGTCGGTCGGCGGGTGGTGAGCAATTGCCCTGCGCATCATTTGTACATTCCGATCCTTTTATTATTACTGTTGTCATTTTATTAGTGTTATCATTATCATTATTAGTTTCTTCTTTTCTGTTCTATTAAACCGTTCTTATCTCAACCCATGAGTTTTACTTCTTTTCCCCCATTTTCTCCCCCATTCCTCTGGGTCGGGGGGAGTGAGTGAGCAGCTGCATGGTGCTTAGTTGCTGGCTGGGGGTAAACCACGACAGCACATCTTCACTCTACATTGTATTTCTGTATGATAGAAGTACATAAAAGAGTCCAGTTTCTTCTAAAAATGCAACTAGCATGTTTAAGTGCACAAACACTTGCTTTAGTCCAGACAAGGCTATTGAGTGGTTTCAATAATCACATTGCACAGGGACTACTTACTGTCACCAGATACTCTTTTCTTTCAAACCATTCTCTACAATCAATACTATTTTTCTTGATCATATTGGCCAATTACTGGATGGTTTGGATAGAACTATAAATAAAATGAATAGTTTAAGAACTTTAGCTAGCTCTCATCTAATTTTTATAATTGGTCCCAGTATTTAAATTTTTCATGAAGAAAAAAGTCTATTATCTCATTCAAATCAGTATTTACCATTAAGGATACCATTAACTTAATTTGTAAAGACAAGCCTCAAATGAAATTAGGAATCCTGAATTATTCATGATGAAGTCTACTAATTTTACACCATTATTTCTTATGCAAAACTTCAACGTGTCAGACCAGAACAGTTTGGTTTTTTTTTCTGGCAGGGTATAAATGCTTCAAAAGAATCCCTAGAGAACAAAATGTAGCTGTCACATTGAAGATAATGCATTTAATCTCTTTGTTACATTACAGCAACTTTAATAAGCTTTATTGTACTGCATTTCTGTACAGCAACCCTGCAAAAAAATTCATTTACTAAGTAAGCAGCATGATGGTCTGTATGTTTCTACCCACTTAACAATTAGATCAGTGTTTTCAAAATAGTCAAAAGCAGCAGTAAATTCCTTTCATAAAAGCTGGCAAACACAGCAAGCACATCAGTCATTCCTCAAAGCAAAGATGACAGTTACTTTCTAATCTTCACTGATTTAGTTGAATTTGGATTCAAATTACATATGATGTCTAGCCTCCTATTGTAAACCTTGCTCTACTCAAGACCCATTATGCAGGTATTTCATCTTAATTTATTTTAATGCCCATATTGAAACATATTCTATTACAAACATTAAATTCTTAAAAATGCTGACTATGTATAAATGTTCCAATTTTCAAAGAATTCTTTAAATATTTGCATCTGAAGCCCAGAAATTAATTATATGTATAAATCTAGCTGTAACATGCAAATCAGAAAACAACTCTCTGAACATGACTTTGCTCTCTCATGTTTAAGTGGCTACTGCAAACAGCCTCCATTTACTACATGCTCATAAGGAACAGCTAAGTGTCTTACGAGCATACTACTGTAACAAGATTAAGGTGCTGATCCCATACAGCCCGTGTAAGGATTTGGCCTCCATTTATCTAGTACAAAGATTCAGATTTGTATCACTAACCATTTAATTATTAAGAGTACAAAATAATCTTTAAACAGTCCAAACAACGATGCCTCAACATACATTAGAGCCTAGGGAATATCAGTACCCTGGCATTTTATTTAAGTTGCCGCCTTCTGTCCTTCACAAAACCAGCACGATTTTAACAAATATTTAATTCACAGAGTAATTGCTACAGAATACTTTCTGTATTAGAAGCACAAAGGTAGCTTACCTTGACAGTATCATTAAGCTAAAGCAGCGCACTTCTGCTTTGTGTAGAGGAGTGCAAAGGAACACTGACTTTTCTGCTATTTCTATTTTTCGGTAATGTGAACTGCTAAAATTCTCCATTCTCATTTAAGCAAGGCAGAAACAACCTCGTATACAATCTGGAACTGCAGTAATAATAAACAGAGTAATTCAGGACTTTATAAACTGCAACCTATTTAATGCTAGAGATGATTATCTGGTATAAAAAGTTACAGTGTAAGAGGAGACTGACCAGATGAAATGGAGCCAGTTGTTGTCATGACCATATACCTAAAAGTGAAACCTCTGTGACAAACCAGTAGCAACTCAATCAGTAGTTGAAAACCAACAAAGAACTAACAAATAGAATTAATGAGGTCAATAATATAGATGCAATCTGAAAAAAACAAAATATAACAAATAGTATAGGGATATTTTTCTAGTTCAGAGTAAGGAAGGAAACTAGCAAGTTAACTGTAAGCAGTTAAATATATTCACAAACTGGTTTTGCTGATAAAACTTTCAGACAGTGCACACTGCTCGTCTTGGAAAAGACTGCTTGGAAAGATGAGCTTTGTAACATTCCCCTGAGGATGAGCAAACATGAGTTTTGGTGTGCATTGGAAAGAAGCAAATTTAGAATTCAGAGACCTCAAAATGCTTCGTGGCTTCTTCTCTATCTATAGGTCCCCAATTAAAGACAGATGTTAAACATATGCTTCAGTCTATTTCAATTTAGGAAGTCAGTGAAGCATGTGCTCAAGGCTCACATTCTGCACAGGGATCATTGTAGAAGTGGGGAATTTAGTAATAAGTAATACTTAACTCTTAAATAGCAGCTCAGATTAGTGATCTGAAGGTGTTTAATGTAGGAAATCACTATCATTAGCTTCATTTTAACAGATGAAAGAGCTGGGACACAGAAGTGAGTGATTTGTCTCCAGACATACAAAAGGCTAATAAAAAAAATTTAGGGAAAAAGCCTGTATTATCTGATTCTTAGCTCAGATTTACAGTCTCTCCAGCCATCTAATACAACTACCCCAATTGTTACATTCAGCAGAAAAAAAACAGCACTGTATCAATATAGCTATTGTAAACTATCAGCCCATGCTCTGAAAATAAGAGGGTAATGACTACCAGATCTTCACGTATTCTGTAATACAAATCTGCAGTAAATCTAGTCCAATACAGTAAACAGATGCAATCATCGATTACTTTTTCTAGGGAATTAGAACCTGAAGCTGTCAAAAAGTTGGTGGTCCATATCGACTTGAGATGTCTTCCTCCATTACACTCATGATTTTGGAACAGCTTCTGAGTAATCTACCTATCTATTTTTCTAGCCCGAAATAGTTTCCCCCAGGGACAATAAACCAGATATTCGGAAGACATTTTTGACAAAATAAATTTCCAAGAATTTCCTCTGCTTTTAGTGAATTCTTGCCCAACTGGAAAAAAACATGCAAACTTACTTGACTTATTACAGATGCATGAATGAAGGACTGCCATTTAACTGCAGTGATTCCCAGTACTTGTCATACAACACAGAAGTATCATCAGCATCTTCTGAAAAATGACCAAGACTGACAACTCTCTCATTTCAGCCTTCCTCAAAGACTCAGAGACATTGTTACACTCATCCTCACGTGCCATTTCCATTGTCTGTGCCTTCAGGTCCAAACCAACTCTTAAACAAGCTAAATGAAATAATCTCCTCTTTTGGCAGTAATACGTACGTAAGATACATACCTCTTACCAGAAGTCTGATGTTCCCCCACTGCTTAATCAGCTGTCAAAACTTATCACTGGCTCCACTATTTCATTAATGCAAGATTTATTTGACGTTCAAAAAGATGTGGCACAGGACTCTCAGTAACCAATAAAACACGTTAAACAATACTATAATTTGATCACTATCCCCAGCAATGAAAATGGTACACAGAATTTCAGACATCAATAGAGCAAAGCTGTTTTAACAGACAGAGTTGATCACTAGACGGATTATTTATATTCTGTATTTGTTCATGTTTTAAGGCAAGGGACAGTATTCTTCCAACTGATTGTTTACTATAATGCTGAAAACAGCATGTTAACAAGACTATGCTAATGTTCATGTTTGGAAAAAAATCCGATCCTCAGGGTTTCATTACTTATTTTGTAATTATTTTAACTACTCCCTCAACAAAGAGTATTTTTGCTTACTTCTTTAGATTTCACAGTTTATGTACAGAATTGCCTTTTAACAGCCTCTCTCTGGGCTCCCACAACCTTATTTCATTTGAAAACTATATAAACCTCTGTGCCATCTGGTAACTTTTTGCAATGTAATTATCCTGATAAATGTATGCATGATATTAGACATTTTCCATTACAGAGGTGACTAATGTTGCTTCTATATTTACAAATCTGTCTGCAGATTTCTGTTACAGGTCCATTTGAGGAGGTTAACACGCTTGTTCATTTAAATTTACATCTTACTGAAACTTGATGCCAAGGTTTTTTGCCAAACATTACTTAAATTATGTACTACTGTTTATTCAAATCAGTTTCCTATCTTGTAAATTAGGTATACAAAGTAACAAAAATGCCACAGATGTTTTTGCACATTTTTTTTGTATGCTGCCAAATGAAATTTTGAATAAAATCATTGTTGCACTGTGAGAGAAAAATAATGACTGAAGCAGCAGTTTTTCCCTTCATTTTGGAATTTCAGGAAGGCAGTTGTATGTCTTAATGAAAGTTCAGGAAGGGCAGCTGACTTTCAAGTTTACATCAAAGTACTGTATGTGACCTGTGCTACACAAGACTACTTGAAAATATTATGAAACCACATGCAGCCCAGTGCTTCCTACCCAACCATTCAGCCTAATGATACATGATACGTTACACCATACCTTTCTTCATCCCAAAGACCAGTGACACCATTGACCTGATAAGCACCATCATGACTAAAAACACTCCAGGAGAAGTAGACACACTTGTGCCTCTATCTGTATGCGTACAAATAACACACATTCAATATTGTCTGATATCCCCGTATGCTGAAAGGAGGCATGGTGGCCCTTCCCTGTGGGAACTTGTGTCTGCTGCTGCTCAAGATATTAAAAAATACAGCCTGCACTGAGCTGAGAGCTGATAGCAGCCTGTCTCATTTCCTCATCACTCCTCCCATTTCTGCCCCTTTCCTCCCTTTCCACATCTCCAGCCATGCTATCTCCCCTCCCGTCCCAGGTATTCTCCTTGCTTTCATGGTAGTTTCTGGCATTTACTCTGCTAAGTAAAATTCAAGCCCTGCCTCCAGGGAATACTCATTTATACAAATTAAAAAGTTTTCCACCTGAAATACCCCAGAGCTTCACAAACAGAGGATTCACTAGGGATCTGCAGACTGAAACAAAGAGACTAACGTCTTTAAAATGCAGCTCAAAACACACAGGGAGTCAGCCTCAGCTATGCCCCAGTCATTCACTCAGTCAGCAAACATCAGTGTCTGTACTTCATAGAAACTTGGCATACAACAGTTGATGCAACATAAAAGTAGTCTTCTGCTCTTAGGCTAGCCACTGCCAAATTTCATAGTGCCTACAGAGAACAGACAATTTGTGATATTACAAAAAAGCAAGACTGATAGAAAGAAGAGAGCTACAGTTTATCTCCATTAGAGAATAACAATATTTTGTGTACTCAACTTATTTAACATTTGCAAAACTGAGCAAGAGGGAACCGGCAAAATGGTTTCTGCACATTTTATAGCTATATAGCTAGTCATGATATTAACTAAGGTTAGTAAATTCCCTTAACATTTGTCTTTTTTGGCAAGTTGATGTTATAAGGCTCAGAGAGCAACACACTTGGCTTTCAAAAGTGCCTTAAAGCAGCCATTCGATGTGCTTATGCATCATATCTAAACTCTTAAAAATATCTAGGCTTTTTTAAACCTTTGAAATATAATCACCTATGTAAATGTATGACATCTACTTATTTCCCAATATATGACACTTCATTGTGCTAAAAATATTGCTTTTTATATGAAATATACCTAAAATACATTGTGAATTGCTACATCTGTGCTCCTCACTAGCAGCAAATTACAAAGGCAGCAGGGAAAGGTTGCAGAATCACCAGTTGCATAAGAGTCCTGCCAATAAACCCCACTTTCTCAACTGTGGCTCTATTTTATTTAGCACAGTGGCACATAACATCCTTCACTTTGGGTACCTGGGTTGGGTTTCCCCCAGGAAAGGTGTCTTCCAGTGCTTTTTCTTTTCGATACTGCTGCAGATTGCTAAAATGCAGGAGTAGACGATACAGGCAAATTCTAAATCACCAGGCTTTTCATTTAAAACTCAACATTTTCATTTGAGGTGCTGACAAATAACTGGGTATCAGTTGGCAGACCACTGAACTTCACGATTCGACTTCCCAGTACATAAGAACACTAATTACGCAGTTAAAGATTTTTTTACTCTGAACTCTACTGAAAAGGGAGCAGTTAGCCAAATTAGACAAAATTAATGAAAAAAGCAACACTTAATATTAGACAGGCACATTTATCCTTCTTCAATTCAACCATTAGTAGCCTGTTTTGCTGCTGAGTAGCAACAGGCTGGCTCAGCACTAATTAAGCCAGTCATTATCACAGCTAGGTGTTTACAGCCTTTAAACTTCAGCCATTTCTGCTCCCATTGGTTCCTAGGAAAAACACTTGCCCTTTTTAATCCAGATAGCAAACAGGCCAAAATAAAAAAAAAATCCTCTTTAGGGCTGTTAGCCAAGAGGTTAAAAAGAGAAAAGCCTTCCACCTCAAGGCATCCTAAAGGATGTGCCAGAGCATCTGGGCCAGGGTGATGGAAGGGGACAGCCAGTTTAGTGGCTGCTGACATCTGCTGACACGGTAAAGCTACATGATTCCAGAGGGGATTCCCGAGACACACAGAGACCTCTGCGGAGCTCGTAACAATCTTCCCAGTGGCTGCAGGTGATGTTCAGACAGTTGTTGATAGATACTATGCAGACTGATGCACTGCAACTGCACTGGGGGTGGGGAATGTGGTTTTCCCTTGTTGCTGTATGAAGATAAGCTCTTACACATTGTAATAATGCAGCAAGACATGGAATATCTGCGCTTCATTAAATAACGTTATTAAACAGACAGGCTCACAGCCTTAGTGACAGTACAGGGATACAAAGCTTCATTTTAAATGAGCACCACTCTGAAAGTAACTTGAGGAACAAAACAGAACAAGGGAGAGCTGTAACATCCACAGTGTTTCTAATTAAGGCAAAGCTCCTACACAAGCCTACAGCAAGTTACATGTGCATTTTCTGACACATCCAAAAGCTGTACTTGAATGCCCCAAACTCTGAAGATATGTCAGGTAAGTCCCTGGGATATCCAAAGTACTTCCTGAAAATGAGGGTCAATAATGAAAAGTACCTGAAAGGGTTTGTAGGACTGGATCTTGCAACCAGGCCTTCTATATGATATGAAGAGAAAAACCCTAATGAAATCTAATAATAATAAATCAGAAAACAAATGCAACTATCAAAAAAGACTTCTTTCTTCCTAAATGATGCATGAATAGTAGATGTCATGGTATGGATGTCTTCTCCATATGAAGAAATTAACCCAGCGATATTTGAAAGGGGTAAGACAAACCCAGTACCATTGAATTAATGATTCTGTTATGGTGATGCACAGAACATCATTCCTCAAAGACGAGGAATCCCCCAAATGAGTTTCTATCCATCAATATAAATTAGCCTCATTTAACATGCAGGTTCCCACCTTATTTTTCAGTTCAGAAACCTCTTCCAATTTTCCAGCTGACCACCTGAGATATTATAAAGGGCACAGAATTCTTAGAGTACATCTTAACTGGGCAAGCATTAGTGTAATAGGAACTTACCAGTATCCACATGGTCCAGTTTTGCCATATGACAGCTGTTGTGAAAGGACAAAAACATTTTCTAAGAACACAGACCCACCATAGTCCAAAAATAAAGTGATGGATGTTTTATAAACATCTCTGCAGGCAGGCAAACCAGGATATCCCATTAGGAGAAAACAGAAGCTGCCTCAAACTTCAAAGCAATGATTACAACCATGTAACAGGGCAGCTGTGCTTCACCATGTGCCTTGCAGTCTGGGTTCTTCTAACGCAAACCTCAAGCGGCTTCTGGAGCACACTGCACTCCCTTTCCTTTCCAAGCACCTTGGGTCCCATCACTCGTCTGCTCATCACACCAAGGAAAAGATTACATCTCTGGTTCTGGTCTAGCAGTGCTGGCAGTCAACTAAAGTCACACAGTGTAAAAACAAGCAGAGAGAATCCAAATATTTGACAATATAGAACAAGTCTGGGAAGAACAACTGGAAGTTCACTTGAAGATTTACACAAGCCTGGCATCAAACAGCTCAATACTATGCTGTTGTGTGAATAGGCATTTATCTAATAGTTGAAATGCTGTGTCACAAGGCCCAACTTCCACTTCTGAGCTCAATCTTCCTTTAAAAGTATCTAATCTTCACTTCTGGATGTACAAAAAGCATGCAGTATAATAGTCACAATTTAAGAATTCCCAGAACATGTGGGCTATAAGGGCTTATTTTTCAAACCTTCAAAAACTACACAAATATCAGTGAAAATAAGGATGTGGCTCATCTGCTGTATAGGTGCTACACTGATATAGAGTATAACAAGGTATTTAATTGCAAAAGAAATCAATAAGTTGATTATTCCTTGCTCAAATATTCTGTTTATTCTCTTTCAGCCACTAACAAAATGACTGATTATTTATTGCTGGTTCTTGTGAAGGTTTTAAAAAGAAAAATTATCCACAGAACTATCATACAAAACTAACTACTTTGAATAATAGAACCATACAAGTAATTGATTATTAAGTCAGATGAAATTATTTTTCTTCATTCCAGGAAGTTTTGCAAGATTTTAAAATAAATTTTCTACAACAATATATTTTCTATTAACAACAGAGAAATAATTTTTTTTAAAAAATAAAACAGCTCAATTGTTTTCTTTGCTCTCCTAAAAAACTGACATGAATTTTTAAACATCTCACGTAACATTGAATGTACTGGTTCTGCTTTTTTTTTTCTTTTTTTTTCTTTCTTTCTTTTTTTTTTTTTTTAAACCTGGATACCTAATGTCCGTAAAAATCCTCCAACAGGTACCATCATAAGAGTATAAAAATTCTTTTTACTGGAATTGTTATTGCCCCTTCCATATCAAGGGTGTGCTCTGCTATAAAGGCATCTTCTAACTGTATCCAAATCAGTAGCTGGGGGAAGGGAGCATGGGGAAACATAATGGGCAAAGGAGAGACATCTCCTATTACACAGAGGCAGTTACAGTAATGATTAAAAAAATGCAGTGGGTGTGCTGCAGATAAGTTCTTCAGACACCCAATGCATAAAAACATCTCTCACTATCAGGTAGGCAAATATTTGAATATGTAAAAAACACGGCGTTTGGGTGTAATTGGGAAACAATGGGACCATTTCTAGACAATTTGTACATTAGGAATGGTACATCTTCCTCATTAGATTAATTGAGAACTAGGCAAGATAGCAATTGTACAGATGTCACCGAATGCTGGACTGATACACACAGCTGTCAGCATCAGGTATGGTGCCATTGTGTTTAATGCTTACATTGCCTGCATGTGGCAGTCTCAGTAATGAAATGCTAGTTAAGAAGAGAGCAGAAATATAGCTGCTTTCTCCAAAGAAATTAGATGGCTCCAAATCACCTAGAAACTGCTGCCAGAAAATTGTTTGAGTTATACAACTTGAGATTTTCAGAGCAGCAGGAATAGATAATTTGCAAGAGTTCAGCAAAAACAGTAAAAAGGCACCAGAGGGACCTGAGATAGGTTTACTTAATGCTCCAAGGGGATATAGAATAGACTGCTTTTCACAACTGAAATGTATTCATTTGCAGTTTCAATGAAATACAATTAGCCATGGGAAATCAAGGTTGATTTGTGGAAAAGGACAAGTTTTTGGAAATATGGAAAACCTCAGAGTCACTCTTTTTGCAAGAGTAGAACAACAAAGCAAGTTTGATTTCTGAATAGATTTTTCAGTAATGAGTCAGGTAGAAGTTCACCAGAAATGATGCAAATTGTGGACTGAAAATTATACAGCTTCCTCAGTAGGTTGTTATGAACTATGTGAGCGGTATCAGATGTACTTACGCAAGAAAAAAAGCCACACTAATTTATGTCAGATGTCACAATCGTGACTTATCGTAAGAATAATTTGTATAACCCATTTTCATACAAGAGTCACTTGTGTGTGTAACCATCTTTTTTAAAATGCTATGCAAGTGTCTTAATATTTAAATTGCACCCAACGTGCAAAGTCATAGCACTGAGTAAGTAATGATGCTCGGCATTTGAGGTCCATCATGCCTATGTCACAGTGAGAAATTTATAAACTGACTATGACCCTCAGTAGCATAAAAAAAAATCTCTATTGAAATATACATTAAGCCCATAGTGAGAGATAAAAAAATAGGAGTCTGGCCCTAAATTTCTCCAAAAATACATACAGCAGCATTCATATTTTGGCATTGTCCACACATACCAATACTTGCCATTCAGTAAGATCAAAACCCCTCTAGTATCTGTCAGTATACAAGTCCCTTTACCCTCCCATTATGAAAGCCCTGCTAGAAGATTCTTATACCTTGCATATACTTAGAATTTACTGGACATATGTAGAAGTAATTTCTTATAGAAAAATCTAGGAGTTGAAAGGCAAGGAAGGGGATATATTAATACCAATGCGATTGTATTCTGCCACCAAGATCGCTACCACAGTATTTTAGGCCTCCTCCTAAACTTAACAGACCTGTATATTCCAGGATAATGGTGAAGTTGTTCCTTGAAGCCCTCATGGTGATGCTGCCCTCCCTTTTCTGTCTATATAGCATCAGATACTTCTCCAAACTTTAAAGATGGATCCAACTTTATCATTTTTTCACCAATGATCAATTTTCTCATCATATGTTTCTTGAGGAAAGCAGTTTATTTATCAAACCACAGATTATTCTTCTCATTTTGATGACTTTTGATTTAAAAACCACGCATGTTCAGCACTAATTCCCAAGCATTCATTTACTGATTATTTCATTAGCAGCCTAAGAGCAAATATTGAGAAGAGTTAGCTTGGTTTATTGTCAAGCTAATTACTTTTTCCTATGCCATTGTTTAAATTATGTAGGAATGTGTTGACAACATTGTTCTCTTTCAGGGATTTGTTATTAGATGTTGCCTCCAGTATTAATTGTGCATTATTGAAAATTATAATAAAATCGTGACACTTGAGTACTAGTATATCCATATAGACTTACATTAATTGGAAAAAAAAAAAAAGAATAACCATAGGCAGTAAATACAATTCCTTCAATGAAATTAGTTAGAATGCTCTGTTTAGTTTGCTGCCTTGGTGAATTTGCTTAAATGCTTCCTCTAAAATTTATTGACAGTATAATGCTGTTTCTAACAGTCAGCTCTTCAGTATATTAATAGAGCTTACAAATGAATATAAAATATTAAAGAAGCTTGGCATTCATTACTGCTAAAACCAACCGTATGCACCGAATTCGAATGCAATGGTTAGCAACTCTTTCATGGCCAGCAGTGGAGATCTCCACAAGAAATGTGTATTATGGCCTGTATTTGCATGAACACTTTCAGATCTTTTTCATAATTGTAGACAGAATATTATATTTAAATCTCTTATCTAACTACCAAGAATTATTTTTTTTAAAGTAGTATTTCAAATGAACTGTTTCATCCTGCTCTTCAGACTAACATAGTTCCACACCATTAGTTCCATAATCTTGGCTGAGAATTTAGTTCTCAAGTCTTGATTCTAAAAGGACATTCATATGCAAACAAACACATCCTATCAATTACTTCAACATATTAAAGAAGCCTGAGATAGCTATGGAAAAGATCATATCAGACACATTAATGATTTAATCTAATCTTATATACAAAAGCATAAGAGTTTACAGTTTCAAAAAAAAAAAAAAAAGAGTAGTTTTGATTGTTTTATTGTTGGAGAAAAGGAGTGTTAGGATTACTGAATCTAAGTGGAGATGTCTTTAAACATTTCGCTGTGCCATTTTAGGCACCTTATTTTTTTTATATTTCACTGTGCTCTCAATTTTTTTTTTTTTAATCTCCAGATAAAAAACAGAGACTGTGCAACAAAAGAACCATGCAATAAAATGTATTCCTAAATTTAGACTGTTAATTCATACATTAAAGTTAGATTTTCTCTCTAATGTTTTTGTACATGTAATTATATGCAACCTAATGCTACTCAGTTTTCATGATAGTTCCTGGCAGCAAATTGCATAAATTGCCATGCATCAGTTATAAAGTGGGGGAAAAAGAAAAAGATTAATTATACAACTGTTGCCAAACAACAACATTTATTCCCTTCACTATTGTACAATTGTTTTCATGTGGAAATAAACTTACTAAACTACTGAATTAGAAGGTAGCATTTCATCTCCATCAGAAAACTTACAGTTAGGGGGTGAGGGGACCCAAACCCCTTACTTTTCAGCCAGTTACTACAGAAATACATTTCAGCATGGAGCCCTTTATACCTTCGGGAAATCTACATTGTAGTTTACATAATTCCCTCTTTGTCAGGTTATTTTCAATATGTAATTTTTTCTAGTTCATACTCCTGAAATGCAGACCATTTCTGAGGTAATTATTCATTAGTTCACATACTTGTGACTTCGTATGCACGCCTCTCTCCACCGTTCCATGACGCAAGTAAAACAATAGCGATTGCTTTGCCACACAGTATTCGAGGTAATGCACCCTAAGACATCTAACAAAAAAAGGGAAATAAATAGCCCTCAAGGGTATTTGCCACTATTTGGCGTAAAGAAAAGGAATCACACACACTGTTCTTTGCAACAAACATCACGAACAAAGACACATAAGAAAAAGCAATTGGGCATGATATTCTTAGGCAAGTATGAAAGTGAACAAGTAAAAACCTTACATGGTTTTGGCTTTAGCTTTTGATACGTTCTTTTTATGCAGTTTTTTAAGAGAAGTTAACAAGCAGAATTTATCTGGGCTGTCATCAACAGCAATGCAATAACGAGACATATTTTTGTCATGAAACAAAGAAGGAGCTGTTAAGACAAAATTTAAGAATGGAAATACAGAAAGCCACGGAGAAGACTGGTCCAACAGGTCAAGGTCCACTTCAGATTTAAAGAAGCTAAGACAAGTAGTAAGGTAAAGCAACACAGGAAGAGTATTTAAACTTGTTGTTAATGTTACTTCTTTCATTAAGCATATATAAAAGTAGCAAAGGGGAAAACAAGGGTATTGACTCAAGTTAAGCCCAAAACCAACCTATGGCATAAGGAGATTTATCTTCAGCAGCTTCCCAGTCCTTGTGCAGTGTGTTACCAACCTATTACCCTATTCAGTCTCTAGGTTCACAGCAAAGCATTGTCAGAACCCATCCATAAGGATATGACCACTCCTATTGCTACTCCCTCCTTTCCATCCCTGCCAGTTATCATAAGTGGTGCTGGATATTTGATGCAGGCCTGTTATGTCTGTCAAGTATCATGAAAGAATTTTACTAAGCAAAGGTATTCTAAAGTCATTAAAATTGATCTTTAATTGTTTTGCTGGCCAGAAAAATAGCAAGAGGGTGAACAGGCCTGTGGGCAGGATGACTGTACAAAAATTCCCAGACGATATTTGATGGGGAAGATTAAAGTCATCATGGGTCAAGAATCTCCAAGTGGGAAAAATGGGAGCATATTTTGCAGGCTTGGGGAAATACTGACATATATTGTCTCCTTCTAGTGCCTCAGGGAGAGGAAAATATCCTGAGCTGTGCTATTTTTGCAGAGTTTCTCTTTGGTTTCTGATTTAGTATAGCTCAATACAATCCATAGACCATGCCTTATACCAATGCCTTTATAACATTTGGGAGCGCAAACCCCACAGGGTTCTGGCACCACAGCTGCATTCTAGATGCATGCTTTAGCATTCCCAGCCTTCTGAGTTGATTTTCCAATGGAAAAATTCCTTGGTTGAAAAAGAAATAAAAAACTCTGTATATTTCTACTGATTTCTACATAGTTATATTCCAAATAAGAGTGATAAAAGCTGGGCACTACTATTGCTCATATGCCAGTTAAAGATAATCAAACAAAAGCTGGTGGTACTGTACCCTGTAACTTTGTTACTTCTTTTGCCATACTGCAGCATAAATAAGTTAAGCCAAAAAAACCCAAACAAAAAACCACAAGTCATGCTGTGCAGCAATTTGTGTATCTGCTTTCTTTCCTGACATATTTCTTATCTACAGTTGAACAAAATAGTTAAATACCCAATAGTCTCATTTTGGTCTAGACTGTTGCCTGACTATTTTTTGACCTGTTCTTTTCTTGAGAGCAAACTGACTTCAGTATTGATATCTCCAATGGGATATAGAATGCATCCTACTGAAAAACATGAAGTGGTTCCATTCTTATCTTTAACATTGATCATCAAGTGCCTGGTACTATAAAAAGACTTTCACACTGTTACTTGAATTTGGGGATATTTGACCTGTCCTATGACTTCAATGACTACTTGGCTATTTGCACACTGCAAGCGTATGAATAACCTCCACAAGGCCAGAGCAGAGAATAGAAGCTTTTACTGAAGTTTTTTTCTGCAAAGCACAAGAGAGCAATTTAAACTGTCCTAGTTACTGTCACAAAGAAGCTGGTGGCATCAAAACTAGAAGCCAACTGAGCTGGATGCAAGTGAGAGGGCTTGATGAGAAAGCAAGAAGTATACTGTGAAGCATGAAACTCCATTTTTTTCCGTATGCTCCAGGAAAAAACACATACAAAAACCTGCACACAATCCAAACAAAACTATAGGGCATCTGACATTCTCGATAATCTACTTTTATATGACAGAAGTACTTCCAGTATTTTCAAAGAACTCAGTAGTGCCTCTATTAACCTGTTAACTTGCATAGATGGGCGGAGGGGGTATTTTCCTCCCATTAAAAAAAAAAACCAAAAACCAAAAACCTAGGTTAATTCTATCAGCTAAGGAAAACCTGCACAAAGTTAAGCCTGATACAAGCTCTTCGTATTTTCAGAAATTGTTCTAAATGGCAGTGTAATGCAAAAGATTTGGGGAAGGCAACTGATTTTTTTTTTTAAAGTGTTGTTTCAATTAAGCGTCTAGCATTTGCAACTATGGAATTTTGAGAAGCTGAAGCAACAACATGTTCTGTTCAATTTATACAGCAATAACAGTTTTAGCATGAGGTTAGAATCGCAGGCCAATAAAACAGATGAGCAGGCAAAACTGTCTCTCACTGAGAAGACAATAGGCCTCAGTAGATCTTCTTGCAAAGTCCATAACTAATAAGTATTTACACAGAGTGAGTGATTGGAAGACCTTCACCAACCGTTTGGGATATGTGTGTGGGAGGGAGGCAAGCATCTAGGAACAGGACAAGAAAAGAATTCCATGTGGTTACACACACACTTCTGCTTTTACTACAGTTAATGAGATACAGGTGAAATGAAAAATTGACACTAGTGTATAAGAAAATACTAAGTCTGCATTTACCTCATGTTGGACTCTTATCACAGTCAGTATTTGTCTTCCAAATTCAAAAATATTTTACAAATATTAATTATAAATAAGCTTGCAAAACTTTCTTACAAAGTAGCCCGGTATAGTAAATTTGCTTTTTATAAAGTTCTGAAGAAAGATCAACTAGCTTCTGCAAACCATTTTTGAAGTGCTTCTCGAGTTCCTCAAAGTAGTAAGTATGTTCCCAATACAGTCTGCCAGAAAAATATAGTATCAACATCTGAGAAAAGAAAACTGTCTGGGGGCTTTGATGACATAAAATGTTTATTTATTCAATCTTTTACAGGTGTAACTTACACAACAAATAACCCCTGTGGTAACTGGCATCATAGTTATTCCAGTTGGTACAGTTACACTTTAGTTAGTAAAATTTAGCCAACGCTATATGAAATATGGTATCTCTCTAGTTTTTTAAGTGTGTAAAAAGATTTTTAGAAATAGTAGTATGCTTTCATATTTATTTAAAAATGAGGTTTATTGCACATTAATTAGTTGAAATTATCATCAAATTAATATTTATTTTCATCTGCTCCTAGACCAGACACAACGCACATCAAAATATCTTGGCATAAGTCTTAAAGTTGCTAATTAAAAAATACACATAAGGCAATGTGGTTTGTGCACACATCATTTGATCCGATGTAACATCACATATTTGTGCTTGCTTATTAAACAATGAGATATTGTTCATTCCTTTTTCAATAAAGCCTGATCCTCTTTAATAGACAAGAACAGTACTTATCAGTATGAATTTGTCAAATTTCTACTTTGTCTTAGGTGCAAACAACTAAGTAAAACCACCTGCATGCAAGCATGTCCAAAACCACACGCACACCCCCCTACATCCTGAACACAACATTTACAATGTTCTGTTACAAAGATTAATTAGATTTTATTAAACCTGTGAATAATCTACTAGTGGTTTTTAAGGGAAGGTAATGATGCCTATACAGGTGAAGATTTCAACATCAGATCTTTGAAAACCTGAAATACCTATTAGTTTCTTATATTCAGCTTTCTGTTCCACACTTCAATTTCTTGCCAACTCTTTTGATGCTTTATTTCTCTACACATTACCTTCTTAAATAAAAGAAATGCAGTGACAAATAATTAAGTGGAAATAAAGTATAGTGAAGAAATAACATGTGGATTCCTCAGGACTTCAATAAGAGAAGGTACAGCCTTTACTCTTTCACCGCTTTGCTCCGTATCTCCTTCCGAGACCAAAACTTCCATCGCCGCTACGCAAAATTCCCTTCTGCAGGACACAGTAATTCCTCCCTACCCGCTTCGCTGCCAAACGCTGCCCAACTCTCAGTACACCACAGCTACAGGTCTGGACCATGGCCTCATTGGTCAGATCACGTGGGTGCTGCTGACCATTGATCTGGTCATTTGGGCCAGAGTCCACTTCTGTTGTCAAAACAGAACACAGCCAGAAAGGGCATGGGAGCAGATTGTTTGCACCTCTGTTTGCCTCCGCCTCCTGCAAGTAAAGGATTTCAGCTGCTACCTAGATTTATGTACAGTTATGACAACAAAGCATTTAAATCCAAAGTAATTAGTGCCATTATCCTTACAATTCAATTAAGAAGTATTTTTCACTGCATAACCACAGATACTGAAACACATTTCTACGTTTATTTTGCGTACAGCAGTCCTATGGATATCCATGAAGGTTTATCACAGAGAGAGAATGCAACTCAGCTGTAAACAACAGGGCTCTGCAATGTGGACCAAAGCGGTGAACTTTACTCCTGGTTCTCCTGCTGCCTCTCAGAAGATGCTATTAACGTAGCAGAAGAACCTATGGTCTTGATGTAGGGTCTTCAGAATGAATATTCATTTATTGTTAACGCTGAGGAAACACATTAATGAGAGATGCTGTACAAAAACCATTTCAGGGATGGAGAAAAAACAAAAAACAGTAGAGCATATACAAGTCTTCATACACTGACGACCACAGGGTCAAATTAACACAGATGATTTTGTATAAGTATACTGACATCCTGATATGTTTCCTCCTCTTAGGATGTCCTGGTTTCAGCTGGGATAGAGTTAACTGTCTTCCTAGTAGCTGGTACAGTGCTGTGTTTTGAGTTCAGTATGTGAAGAACGTTGATAACACTGATGTTTTCAGTTGTTGCTCAGTAGTGTTTAGACTATAGTCAAGGATGTTTCAGCTTCTCATGCCCAGCCAGCGAGAAAGCTGGAGGGGCACAAGAAGTTGGCACAGGACACAGCCAGGGCACCTGACCCAAACTGGCCAACGGTGTACTCCATACCATGGGACGTCCCATCCAGTATAGGAACTGGGAAGTGGGGGCAGGGAATCGCCGCTGGGGGACTGGCTGGGTGTCGGTCGGCGGGTGGTGAGCGATTGCCCTGTGCATCATTTGTACATTCCAATCCTTTTAATATTGCTGTTGTCATTTTATTAGTGTTATCATTATCATTATTAGTTTCTTCTTTTCTGTTCTATTAAACCGTTCTTATCTCAAGATAAGAGATTTACTTCTTTTCCTGATTTTCTCCCCCATCCCACTGGGTGGGTGGGGAGTGAGTGAGCGGCTGCGTGGTGCTTAGTTGCTGGCTGGGGTTAAACCACGACACAGGAGGAATGTGTGAGAAAGGAGATGGTTAAGAAGGGGGGAGGGGGGGAGAAATGTATCTTATTCATTGGACTTTCCAAAATGCTTGAAAACAAAACTTGTTCAAGTCAATGGAAATCTGACTTCTTATTTTCCTGTTAGCAACTAGGCCAAGGTGACAGGTAGAGGGGAAAAAAAAAAAAATCTCATGGTGACTGTCCTATCCCAGCTGAAACCAGGCCAATGGAGTTTTCATTTGGACAATCTAATTGTTGTCTGTGGAATGGATCGCTGAACACAAGGAACAGTAAAGGGCATGACAGCCTAAGGATACCAGGTTAGGGTTTGCTACAAGCCATCAATGTATACATAAACTGTCCACTTAGAGTGAATCTTTATTCATAACCTTTCCAGAATGTCTTCTTACTGATTGTATCACAAATAGGAAGGTCCTTCTGCTCTACCTTAAGCTCAACTGCCAGATGCTTTTCACAGGGTTAATTAATCAAAGGGTACTTGCCAATTAGGTGACTTCAACATGTCTAGATAGCTATATGAAACCGCACGTCTATCTCTGTCCTGTTAGTTCTTGTAATTGCTTTAAAGAGGTAAGGCCTATGCAACGTAGCCACGTGCTGCATGGCAGACTCGGCAGGAACCTACTCTGATGATGCTTAGCCCATCTGTCACACAAAGCACTTCAGCAAGCACTCTTTACAAGCAGTTTTTCCATTGCCAAGTGAATTTTCTTCCCCTCAAGTATTTTCCACATTTTGTCAGTACTTAAAATACAGGTTACAAACAAACCCCTCAATAACAGAGTATAGGAAATTTATGTCAAGACGAAATGGTTATTTTCTTTTTATTGAGATAGTTTAAGGTTCTTTTTGGATGTACCAATACTGCTCTCCTCCATCAGGGATAAAGTTTCAAGTAGTGAATAACTAAGAGGGATGAATAATTAAGAGAGAAAAAATACTCTATTATCACTACCAAGCTTTTAAGAATAGGTATGTGGGTTATGACAATACTGAGATAATATAATAGGATGCTCCCAACAGCCACATAATATCTTTCAGCCAGATGTTATGCAGAAGAACAGAGTATGAATTCAGTCAAAGAAGAAATCATCACATGGTGGGGAAGGCACCTAATTCCTGAAGGATATTATTCCATCAGTCAGTCCTATAGAACTTAGAGGTTACTTTGGAAATTAACAGCTACATTTTTTTTCATAAAAGCATAAACAAAAAATCATCTATAGCTTTACCTTTGATCATCTCAGCAGTTCTTAACCTTAGGACAATCTTAGGACTTCAGTGGGGCGTGACATACTTTACTCATACATACTCAGCCATACCAGAACTATTCCTAGAGACAGTTTCACTGCTCACCACACAACAGAGATTGCCCATTCTTCCTAAGAAACCCTAATTCTAAAATGATTAATAGTAAGTTCTGTTTGCATTTGCTTCATTTTTTTTGTTTTGACTTTCAGCATTTATGCTGGATTTGATTCACACAGATCAGCTGTTGTATCTACAACCCAGAGCACCTTTCTGATCCACCCATGGGG
This sequence comes from Haliaeetus leucocephalus, assembly GCF_000737465.1. NCBI lineage: Eukaryota > Metazoa > Chordata > Aves > Accipitriformes > Accipitridae > Haliaeetus > Haliaeetus leucocephalus. The sequence continues at coordinate 1,580,999 of NW_010973316.1, read as the reverse complement.
ACTAGACTTGGCACACGCCCTCTTCCCCTGGCTGTGGCTTCTGTGCAGACCAAGCCCAAGCACACCTCAGCTGGTGGCCACTGTTCATCCTAACAGGAGCCCCAGATGGGAGCAATTCAGGGTGCAGAAATAAAACACACTTCTATTCAGTGCCTTCTGTGGCTTCTTGAAACACATTTCAAAAACTATCATATGTATCAAAGATCTCCACTTCCTTCTATTTCCATGTCCCCACTACTGGAAGTGCTGGCTACCAGCTCAAGGAGCTAACAACTGCCTTACACTAATCTCATTTTGTATGTTCTTTCTCAATTCATCTGGACTTACAATTTTCATGGAGAAGAAAAAAATGTAACTTCATAAATGAAATCTGAATGATATTTCTTCCCTCTCTGTGGGCTAGACTTCACTATTGTCATTAAAAGAAAAAATCACTATAAACAGTCTGCTCATAGTATTTATGTCCTGCCAGTAGCCCCAGTACATAAGAACAGAAGTGAAAAATGAGAAAATATTGCAGAAACAGAATGAGTTTTGGCTTCTCAAAATGAAATAGAGAAAAGAGGTGGTCACTTACTACAAATGCTTCAGGAAGATAAACATCGGGGAGTGGAAAAGGCAATATCAAGACAAGAACAAACGACTATTAGAGGGGCATCAATACATTGAGGCTGTAAATTATAAGGCTGCCAGTCAGCAGAGTACTAAGGTTCTGGAATAGCCTCTGAACTGGAAAGGCAGGACAAATCACCTACTGTTATGTGATATAACTGTTGTTGATGATGGGGGAGTCAAGAGATATCTTTTAATTGTGTTCTCATCTCTTTAGGACTTCTTCTCTTATGCTTGTTGAATTGTTGGCATACAATGTAACTGCAGTGTTAAAGAGATAATACAGCACGAGTCCTTCTATTTTGGACTATGCAAATAGGTATGAATACCCTATCATTTAATTTTCAAGATAGAATTTACTCAGATTATTTGGAGTAGTTCATGCAAATGGTACAAGTATCCACTTTTACCTCATATATACACAGAAAATATAAACAGACCTTTAAAGTCTTACTTTTACAGCAAGATCTACCTGCTAATACTTGAGTTATTCTTTCTGAACTAGTTCCTGTTTCTGAATGTATATAAATTATACTGTGGCTTAATTTGTGACAATTCTCAGGTGACAAAAGCACAAACCACAGCAGCCAGGTACACACACTGTCAGAACCTCATATTCCAGGGAAGGTGGCAAAAGGTTATTTTGGACACTTGCTGTTACTTGATCCTCTAATAGCAGTTGGGAATGAGGCCAAAACCCTACAATGTTGGTGACAACAGGCTGACAAACACCTTCTATCAAAGTGATTGATAAACTCTTTGCCATATTTAGTAATTGTTTTCCACAACCTCTGAGCTTTATTTCTATCCTGCCTACACAGTCCCCAATGGCTGTCCACTCGACAGCTTCTGAGTGTTAAACAATCAATTTCTTCAGCAGGTCTGAAAGTAGTAGATGTATAGAGCTCACTGACACCCCATAACCCAGCATCGCCATCATCATTTCTTCTTAATGGGATGGCTGGGCCTGAAGAGTGATGTAAAAAAATAAAACAGAAGCACCCGAGAGAAGGACAGAAGAGGAGAGTCAAGGAGAAAATCCAGACACTGATACAGGAGGATTTAGGGATTCTTTCTCTTTACTAAACCACTGAAAATTTGACTTACCAAACACCCCTCCCAGGATTTATTCTGCATGCTGTCACAGGAACTAATACATTTTACAAGTATTTATGCTGAAAACCAGTGAAGGGACCAAGTACATTAGCATTAGGGCTCCTAACCAAGCCCTCACTGAAACTCATGTACCTTGAAAATTCATTTCTCACAGAAAATGTATATTTTGTAGTATTAAGATCAGGCATATCTCTCTTTCTACCCAAATACAGAGTTTCACCTAAATTAACATTTCAGAACTGTTTTGATACAGCTGTGCCTGAATGAAAAGTATCTTATTGCCAGTATTACCACTGTATAAAAATAATTATATCCCAGCTGAGATGTCTATTAATAATTGGCAAATCAAGTCTTTTCATTATTTTTCATCAAGTACCATACCATGGGACAGCAGTTACTATATTCCTTATGGTCTCTCTCTTTTTATTTAACTCCTGACTTGCAGAACAGTGTCTAAATCATGACAACTATTTTCAGAGAGGAGGTATTTAAAAAGCACAGTAACTGTAAAAAGCCAGACTACTCAGGTGCAGTAAAACAATTACAGCTTACCTTTCCCTTTTTGGCAATACTGTCCTATTATTTCAATAGAACAAAAGTCTCTGTATAGGTTCCAAACTTTTTAAAAAGATGATACTTGGTATCAATTTGCAGTTCTGGCCATGATGTGAACACTAAGCCTTTGAGTACTGTTTTAAAAGTTTCAACTACCTTTGAAGAACAGAGTTCTTGGGGTTTGGGTTTTTTTTCCCCTTGACGCTTTTCAGAACCAACTTATAATATCCATGTTTCTAGCTGAAAGTCCCAGTTAAAATGCTTGAAAGTGAAACACAGTATATCTTCATTGAATTTACTTTTCTGACAGTTCAAAACAGTTAATGCTATTTCACGCCCCCAACAACTCTCAGCCTTCCCCCCAGTAATCTTAGATGTGCAGAGACCACAGCGCTGTTAAAAAATTAGAAATAATTTCTGTGTTTCTTTCCTTACCAGAACATTGCCTTTACTAAAATCTGTCTTCAAATTGTGTTATAAAAGAAGAAAAACATATTTGGAGATTATAACAATGAGATGAGTGAACACATTCAATTACATAACTGAAACTTTGTTAAAAATAATAAATAAATAAAAAAAAATGTTACCATTACTCAAAAAACCCATGAAGTTTTTAGAAGTTAAATAAGTGATCTTTTTTTAAAGAAAAATTTCTCTGTGCCACCCCAATTCAAATTGTTTTCTGTTTCTCTGCAAGAAATGTTATGATCTCTTAATCAAGTTTAAAAACAAACTTTTAGGACCCACATGGAAATAAATACTGTGCAAGATAGTACTAAGTTGTGTTTATGGACAATTAATAGATCAGTTCCTGCTTGTGAAGCAATCTTCATGCAGACTGCATTAAGAAACCAATCTGATCTTCCTAGTTACCAAACTAATAGTTACCAAGTACAGCCTGTCCAACTGAAGACAAAACTTTTCAGCTTCCATTAGATTTTAGATTACACAAGCAAAGCATGGTGAACAGCAAAGTTTTTTTTTTTTTTGCGGAGGGGGGGAGCACCTCTGTCAGAACAGAAGAGACTTTTTACTCCATCTTAGTGAGGCTTTATATAAATGAATGGTATTGCTCTTTTAAATGACATTTCAGGTAATTGTTAAGATAAAGAAGGAGGAATTAGCTTATTTTTTACTTTCTCCCAGTTTTGGATAAGATAGTTTCATTTCTGGTACTTATCCTCAATATGAAGCTTTTGTCTATATTTATGATCAAATTATAAGGCAGAAAGAAGACAATGAAATTCCAGAATGCATTTTTCCCCTCACACTGTTTACATCTAATACAACCTCTACTGACACTGGTTGGCACCCCTGTTGAGTTTGCTGACTGTTACAGTGCTACACTAACTCCAGAGTCAGCCTCCTCATTTTACATTCTGAAAAGATGACATTTTGCACTGAATTTACTTGTTATGAATAATATGCTGCCTGTTAACATAAAGGAACAAAAAGATATTTTCACAAGGAAGTGTCTGTATTTTGATATTTTTTTCAAAATATATTCAGCATCTAGACTGTCACTTTATGTCTGGATTTACAGAAAGAAAGCAACAGGGGAAGAGTACAACAGAACAAATTCCTGGTTGTGGGACCATTTACACTTCTGGACAGAGGCAAAGCTCAGCAACTCCTTTATCTCATACCCTGCAACACTGAAGTAACACAAATACATGAAACTGTCCTCCAATGGGCCAATCACAGCTACCATCAGAGGATGAAGATGCTCAAGACAGGGCTTCATCTTCATGTCTAGACACCCAAAGCTTCTCCTCAGTTCTGCCGTATGTTCCAAAGATGACAATACAGAACTCCAACACTACTTCTGTAAATGAATTGCATTATTTCAAAATGCAATCAAGTAATGAAATACACGTACAACTAACTCTGGTCAATGCTGAATACCTGCGGCAATAATCTGTCAAAAGACTGGAATTAAACAGGAAATAAAAGTGCACAGCACAACCAGTTCAAGAAAAGGCCAACACAAACCTAACTGTCAAAACCATAACAATAAACATGAACTTAAGGGGGAAGAAAAAAACCAACCCAAAAACAAACAAATGAGATAATATCAGTGAAGGTGAACAAAAAGCTAGAAGGAGATTAGGACACTCCAAGGTGCGTAGGGCATGAAGTCAGTTATATTTCTCCCTGAATGCTCACAACAGTCCCAGCAAGTGTTGCAGGAATTCCAGTTCCTCTCAGGTAAACAGGATTTCTTCAGATATATGGTCACAAAAAAAAAAAAAAGAAAAAAAAGAAAAGGCAAATCATGCACACATTTTTTTGATACTCCTAGCTTTCCAACTTTATTGGGACCTACTGATTTTATCTGAATGTAGCTACTGTTTCAAGTTACAAGAGGATGGATATAAGTTGCAAACAGCTTACTGCAATAGTAGTTTCTTTGGTGCCTAAATCTACTTCATTCCACAGTTCCTTAAAATGCTACCCCTTTATCCACCCTGTGAGCATGCCATTTGAACTAGGCTCTGCAACGGCCCCCCCAAACATTTTGTAATAATAAAATGCTTAAAAGGCCAGTAGCAATGTAAACGTGGTATCTTGGTCAACCCAATACTACTATTATAAAGGTTAGAGTACAGTGCAGCTTTCAGAACAGAAAAGACTGCAAGATGTTTGACTCTCCATTGTTATCTGCATTTACCAGGGCGATACGCAACCTAAAAGACACCTTGAATAACAAGAACAGCTAATGAGTCTTGCAGTCATACAAAAGCTGACTACACTGTTCAATAAGACTGCATCTTGCTTGAGTGAAGGGGAACATTTCACTGGCACACGGCAGTTCACGTACCCTAAATCTCCTATTTAGACAACTGCCCCAATGCCACCTACCAAAGCAGTATGTCTGTAAGCACATGGAGTTCCTACAAGTTTGTGTTTTGTAGCTTAAAGGCTCATGCAGCCTCTCCGCACCAAGCTCACCCAGAGACCACAGCAGCTCTGTGGTCCCTCTTCTTACCCTTCATTGATAGATAGTTTAAAAGCCTGAGCTCATGCAGGCTGTCAGGGATGGGACACATGCAGCCTTTCTGTTATTTGCCCACCAAATTCTCCTTTTCAGGGTTTTAATTTTCTGTTAATCTTGTCTGAATGGGACTACAAATTCAAAACTTGAAAGGCTTGAAGTGTTTGGCCGGCAGACACTACACACAGGTGTTTCCACAGGAAACTGTTTTTTTGCTTGTATATGAGCCACACTAATGCTGACAATCACTTTGGGGTCCTGACCTTCATTTTCAGAAGCCAGCAACAACCAAGCCTGCAGTATAAATTCTCAGCCCCCTCCCACTCTCGCCTCCTTGGCTTTTAAGTGGAAGAGAAGGATTGAGGAACAAAGTTCTTCAGACAACACTATCACAATGTCATCTATACCGTACATGTCACTTAGCAGAACCTGGAATAAGCCTATCAAGGCTTTTACTGTTAAAATCTGAGAGAAAAAAACCAGCTGAACTGAAGAGCAATCACCTTGTACTTAACACATTACAAGTCTCTTACAGAATCTGATCACTGCTGAGAAAAACCTGAAAGACACTTGAAAAAAAAAATTAAGAGCCATTGGAGACAACAATTTGCATATGAAACAGATATGAAAGAAATGTCCATGCAGATGAGAATGTGTTCACAAGACCTTTAAAGAAAAAATATGCTTTGAGTGTAAAGCTTTACTATGTTGCATTACAAGTTAAATGACAAGGTGGGAGAAAATGGTGTGTGACTATTTTAGGAAAGCTCTTGAAACTCCACATTCAACTCATCATTTTAATAACAAGTAATTAACACACTTTCTGATGAGAAAGTCAGCATGAAGACTAGAATCATCACTGGACAAAAAAAGGAGCATCACTGGACAAACAGACTTGCAGAAAATGGCTAATTCCTAAGCAAATCATATGAAATATGAAACCCAGAGGGAATTATTATCAGGCCCATGTTTTATAGGTCTCCTCCTATCAGTGCATTGGCCAAGCAGAGCTCTTTAAGGATGACTATTAGATAAAATTGTCACAAGCAGCAAAAGTGTGGCTACTCTGAAATCAGTTCAGCCACTTCTACATGAACCCAACATGTCAAATGGAGATCATGTATGCTGTTCACCTTGGTGACCTTAAAAAATATTAAAAAAAAAAAAAAAAGCCACAGACCTACTTATGAAGCTCCCTATATACCTTTATTCTAGGCTTCTGGTTAGCAGGATTTTCAATTGTTCTTGCTGTTTTGTGAATCTTGCCTGATACCAAAAAATTTCAGTTTGAATTTGTAGTTCACAAGTTAATGGTTCGCTTGTTCTCTTACAACAACTTGACTTACCTCTATTTTCCTGGAAAAAGCGTTTCCCAGAATTCTACACAACACAGCATCACTATTACTGTGAAGACATCATAAGCTGTGACAGTCTCTTTGACTTAAAGAAAGTTGATGAAAAGTAAGGGTCAGAAATAGGTTGTACTTACAGTTTTGATTTCACAAAACAATATATATAATAAACAAAACAATTTTGTTATAATTACATGTAGGAAGGCTATGCCAGGTCAGGCCACCCAAATCTAAAATTGAGAGACACATACTATTTCTGAGTTGCATATATTAAATTCAATAGGAAATCTGGTATTATTACTGACTCAGAAAAACCAGGCCACTTTAGCCAAAGAAACACCATTTTTGTCAAGTCCAATAACATAGAACTATTACAGCTCAACCACTGTGCCAGTTCTCAGTTTCACACATTCTCAGAGAACAAATGCATATTTTCTCACTTAGTAATTTCAAATAAACAACTATATGGCTGTATGTTGTTGCTTGACCAAGCTTAAACTGTTTGCTTAGTCCCAAACTTGCAAGATTTTGAAAAAATACACAGTGAAAATAAAAGGAAAAGCTGTTCTAGACTTGCATTGTGTGGCAATACAATTCTTTAAAAACAAGTTAAACTTAAATATCGCAAGGCTAATAAACTGCCTAATCAGAGGACAGTTATCAGCTGATAGAATTACTAGAACTGCTAGAAATGATTGCATTTGTCCTGGTTTCAGCTGGGATAGAGTTAACTGTCTTCGTAGTAGCTGGTATAGTGCTGTGTTTTGGGTTCAGTATGCAAAGAATGTTGATAACACACTGATGTTTTCAGTTGTTGCTCAGTAGTGTTTAGACTAATGTCAAGGACTCTTCAGCTTCTCATGCCCAGCCAGCAAGAAGGCTGGAGGGGCACAAGAAGTTGGCACAGGACACAGCCAGGAGAGCTGACCCAAACTGGCCAAAGGGGTATTCCATACCACAGGACATCATGGCCAGTACATAAACTGGGGGAAGTGGGCCTGGGGGGGGAGCGCTGCTTAGGGACTAACTGGGCATCGGTCAGCAGGTGGTGAGCAATTGCATTGTGCATCACTTGTTTTGTATATTCCAATTCTTTTATTATTACTATTGTCATTTTATTAGTGTTATTATCATTATTAGTTTCTTCCTTTCTGTTCTATTAAGCTGTTCTTAACTCAACCCACAAGTTTTACTTTTTTTTCCTCAATTCTCTCCCCCATCCCACAACAGCATTATAGTGCCATCACTAATACAAATCTTAAAAGTTGATTTTTGTCAAGACTGTTTTCACAAACCCTTGTTATAGCCCAATTAGATCCTAACCTATCAGCAGATTTAGTTGTTGTCAATTTAGAAAACAAGCTAAAAACTTAAGTGATCGCTCCTGCAGAGCCTCCAGAGCTGTCTTAACACTTGTTCAGTACTGTTGATCATTCAGAGTAGACTTCACTGACATGAACTGGAACCAAATTGATTAGCTAACATGCTACCCTCACTGCTGTGGTTATCCATCCTTCACCATCCTTCTCACAAACATCACATCATTTATTCTTCTTTTAATCACACTTTATTTCTGGAAAGAGACCGATTCCCCTTCTGGGGAAAAAAGGCTTTAAACGGCATCATGAACTGCCCTCTTATCTGCGCTAGTATTGCATAGCAGAGGCTGTTATAAATGTGCCCATTTAGGTAGTAAAATTACTCCCCACACAAGCACAGCAGCTCGAACAGCAAGTCACAGCAGAATATTTCTCTCCTTTCCCACTTACATCAGTCCTTCCATAGAACCATATAGGCAGATTGTCACCTTTAAATGAAGGAATTGGTGAAAAAGGTGCAAACGTGCCAGTATGCTCTATAGTCTTCACTCTTACCACCACCTAAAACAAACTGTGTCTTTAAAACAAACAGCAACAAAGCGTAAGATGCAACCCAACAAGTTGCCAGAAACCAATTATTTCCAAGATAACATTGGTCAAATCCAGCCAATGGACTGAAATGTTATTTAGGAAGGGGGTGACAAGTAACACATAGAGCAAAAGACTACATAAAAATTGTTTCCCTACAAATCTTGTCCCCAAAAAACAGTGATAGAAAGCACCATGGCAACTAACCTGAAGAATTATTGATGCAGATCTAAAATTTATCCTGGTTGAAGGATTAGAGGACAGATCAGACCACTGCACTAGTAGCTGTATCTCTCTTGCAGAAAGTTCATGTTGGGTACTTGCTTAATTACAAATTATTAATTTTTTGCCATTACATAAGATCTATTACTAATTTTCTCTCCTGAAGGATAGAGTTGCACACAGACTTTGATGATTTTTAAAAGTTATGTTTCAGTCGACTGCATAAATTGCAAACAAAAAACCAAAAGCACCAGAGTATACTGGATATTGTTTGAGAGCTCTCTATAAAATTAAAATCAATAATCCAGTAGAAGAGAAAGGGATTTAAGTTGATTTTATTCTCATTCTGTGTAAAAGCCGTAAAATTTTTTGGTGCATCCCTGTCTTTTAAAGGAATCTGTGCAACCACACTAGTAGGGAAACTATTTTTTTTCCTATTCTTATGAACCAAATAATGTATTCTCTGCTACATACAATTTATATTTTGAGTCTCAGCTGCCTTTAAGCCCTAACACTAAATGTTTTATGTCTGTTTATACTTGTATCATTTTAGGAAAAAAAAAAAACAAACCCGAACAATCAGACAATGACCTCTGGCTGCTGACCACACTTGGGGAAAAAAAATGGGTCCATGCTAGCAACAATTAAATCATTCTTTTATCTGAATACTTCCTTTACATACTTAATGACAATTACTCACAGGAGATTGTGAAGCCATGCCTTAAGGTCTAAAAAACACTTCTTCATTTTGCCCCACTTTCACAGTAGTAAATTTGGTGCTGCCACCAGTTTCAAGCTATGACATATACTCAAAAAACCTATTCTGAGGAAATTTGGAGTGAAAGTTAATTTAGATTCCTGAAAATTATCTCTCTGAAGAGCTCTCTTGGTCCCCTTTAACTCCATCCTAGCTGTTGTATTTAGGAAATAGACAGGTGAGTAACTCCCTATCAACTACTAACCTGGTCAAAACTTGAATTTATTTCAAATACAAAGGTTACATCTGGAGGATAGCTAATCTAACATTATGAGGTTTTACTGTCTTCTTCCTGCTTTTTAAATTCTGTATGTAGTGTGCTTAAGATTCTACATACGAATTCTGGCTTTAAATGTAATCTTGCAACAGAAGATATGTATGAACTATTAGCTACGGTGGAACTTGGCATAATGCATATGGCTGATCCAATTCCCTCCCTTAATTAAAGGGTAGCCACAGAGTCTGTATTTGGAAGCTCTAACTAATAAGCTAAGGGGTTCTTTATGGTTTTCAAATTTCAAACAGCTGGCTTGTATGGAAACAAGATGTCTTGGCACAGAGAATTATTTATGCCCGTGTAGATTCAGTGTGACTGATTATTTGCCACATGACAATAGAAATCTGCAAAATAAGTAATTTGAGAAAGAAACGGCTATCCCAATTCTGGCAAAAATTCTTCTCCATCATTAACCTAATCAAAATTGGTTTTATGCAAAGGTAGTATTTCAACAGCTCAAGAAAACCACCATACTTGGCATACACTCAGCAACAAAAAAACCCAAACAAAACCAAACCAGCCCACCCCACAAACACTGTTTACCATATTTATTCTCTGAAGTAGATCAATTAATTTTGGTTGTATTCTTCTGTATTGTTTTACATGATATTTTACATGCCTCAGTTCCCGAAGACTGGAAGTTTTTCTTCACGTCACTGTGATTTTTAAATTTTATCCTGTTGTTGAGTGTGACATTAGCTGCTAAGATGCTACATAGGTACACACACTACAGAGCTAAATTTCTCTTGCCCTGTGTGTTTATCACAATCAAGAAGAGGAGAAAGAAGAAATGAGATGAGACCATTTTTGCTTCTACTGAAAATAGTTGTTTTGCCTTTCATTTAAGAATGTTTTTCCTCTGCTTTATCCAGCCATTCAAACTTTCAGGAAATACTTGTGCAAATTAATACTAAGACGACAAGCACTTTTGACACCTCTGAAAAAGCTTGACTCATATTGCTCTAGGTCAAGTTAAGATAAGAAAAAATCTGATAGCATGCTTTACACCAGACAGGGGTACACAGAAGAAAAGAATTTCTAACCAGTCAGCATGAACTAAAAACATTAAAATGCTAGATTTAAAAAACAAACAACAAAACAACTGATCAAAAAATTAAAATAAACTTTTCCCAGCAAAGCAGGTGATTCCTTTTGTTTCATCCCGTTTGTTGAACACCTTATACCTCTACTTACAGTAGAGGGAGACTTTTTTCATGATAAATGTCTACCATGAAGGTAGCTAAATTCAGTTGAGCTGTCTGCAACTGTCACAAATGGCAACAATTGTACCTTAACTGCTGCATGTCTACATTATTCTGCACCTGCCTTTAGCTCACAAGATTCAAGAGCTGAAGTCTTGACTTAATCTGAAGCACGTCACAGAAGTGCTGATAAATCCTCACCAGAGAGCTTTCTCTGTGTGGCTATGATACTCCTTCTCTCTTAGGGACTGCATCTTGGTGGAAGAGGACAAACAGTCTTTACCACCAGTCAGCTTCTCTCTCATAATACATCCTGAATTTTTTCCTCAGTAAATCTGACAACTTACCTGTGCAGACTATGCAGCCACTGTCACATGCTTCCTCCTGCTGCAGTTCTCATTTTGTTTTTAGCAACTTGCTGGTACACATTACATTAATGATCATACACTTGGTTTTCAATGCAAAGTTTACACCTCTATTTAGAAGAAAATGGATGATTATCCAGGCTCTTAACTACAAAGAAGGTAATCCACTGTCTTCAGCCATACCACAGAGAAAAATTTGTTCGTTGTTCCATCTCATCTGGAGGCAGAGGTAATTGCACTGAGATGGAAGGGAACACCAGAGATACACACATGCTGCGTGAAGCCAAAGCTGCTGCTTTGGGAACCATGAAGACTGACATATGGAAGAGACCTTCCTGACTAGGACTTACAAGAACTAATGCAACTTTTCTTCCAGGGATGTGCCACTTTCATAAACAATGACCTCTCCCGAGAGGTGTCATCCAACTAATGTCGCTCAGTAACCTATACAGACCACACCAGCCCTTACAGCCCAGGACCTACACATGGCTTCACAGAATTCCAGCCGTGGTCTGTCACCCCGAGGTCAATGAGCAGAGATACGAGAACAAATTCTCTTAACCTCCATAAAGATGGTCTCTTCTGGTTAAGTGTTTGAAGAAGCAAATCCACTGGCTATGTTGCATCTGAGAGAAACACACATCCATGAGGATCTATTAAGCTAAGTGTCATCTACCCAGTAAGCTACGTGAACCATATCAAACACAACACACTTCACGACTAGGGGAAAAAAAAAACCAAACCAAAAACCAAGACAAACAAAAGACCAAAAGACCCACACACCTACGGGTAGTTACATAATTCTAATAAAATTTGAGACATCAGCAGTGAAAAACACACTGGATTCTATCAACTAGGCTGAAATATATTGGCTGAATATCTGAAATACATACATGAGAGTTTTCCTGCTTTAATACATTTGTGATTACATAGTGTTTAGGCATATCTTCTGAATTCGTTAACAGCTTCTCAGGGAGCTTTTCAGAGAGTAAAGGTTAATATATACTTGGAATTACCCGGTTGATTTGTCATCTCATCTTCATGTGGTTAAGCCCATCACAGGAACCAATACATATTTAACACCATTTCAGGAAAGGCTTAACAATATTCTGTGTCATATCATTTAGAGGAGGTCACATAAGTTTTGAAGTCAGCCTTTCACATCCACCATATGACACTATTAAATCCAAGTGTTTAAACCAAGATCTTATTAAGATTACACAGCTAGACTGGGGATACATAGTATTTTACCTACAAAGCACTAAAGCATCTTGAACAGTTGGCTTCACACTGATGCCGATTTCAAAGATTTGCTACTTGAGAGTCTTAATTAGGCAGCTGTATTCTAATAGACTGTTTAGCCTCCTCTGAACTAGAATTTCCTGAGCAGCTTGCCAATTCAAAATACTTTATTCTTCGTATGTTGTTGGTTTAGGCTATTTTGCTCTACTAAATCACCCTCAAATTATTTCTGTCAGCAGTATGTCAGTCTAATAGACTCTTAAGCTTAAATCTCCCACTCGTGAAAAACACACAGGAAGTCTTTGTGGTTTTTGACTACAAAAAAAGATTATCTGTTATAGAGAATATAGCCATTAAACAGTTGTAATATGCAGCTGCATTACTACCTGTAGCAGCCTGAAGCTTCCTTATCATCCCTAATCATTAGTGAGTCCTACAAGTGAGATTCATGATCTCACTATCTAGAATGAGTAGACAAGGAGTTTGCTTCACTACTGCTTCTTGTAATTTGTTTATTTTTGTCAGAGGTGCAATCAGACTAAGAGTTCGGGGACAAAGATTAATCCCACTTCCATTCAGCTGATCCATACAGGGTTTAATCAGAAGCAAAAAACCACTTTCTGTGTGAATCAGATTTCTGGATCCTGGATGAAATAAAACCCAAAATGAGTCAAAACAAGATGCAACACAACCACAAAAGCCTTCTGGTTTTACCTGTGTAGCCAACAGGTATGTGCAGTATATTTGAAATAAAAATCCTAGCAACGTATAGCTAAGTGAATTAAGAGGCATGGGAAACAGTTTTTCCACTTGCATTACATGGAGTTCATTTTACCAGTATTTGCTGTAAGATTTACAAGACAGTTTACTCGTACACATACATTTGCAAATATATACCTCACGAAAATGTTAATTTGTAACTGTGCCATGTTCATAACATCTTCATTTTAAAAGATTTTGCCAAGGTATTTGCTATTAAACATTTTTATTGACTTGCAACTTTTTGTGACAAAAAAACCCCAACATGCAAAATTCATGAAGTGAGAAAGATAAAGCAGTAGTGTTCTTTTTTCAAAATCAGTAACCCTGTGGTTAAGTACTTTGTCTTGAGATGCAATTCCCAAAACTTTTGCATTCTCTAAGGGTTTCCATCTGCAAGAGTAATGCTCTGCTTTCCGTACCTTACAATATTCTGGTGAGAAGTACTCTCAGTTATATCTGTTTAGTTTTTTTCCCCTCTGGATATGTATTAAACACCCACTGGAATACAGACTGGATCTCAAAGTCCCACTTGCTAGGGACCCATTTCTAGGGCTCCATTTCCCTAATAAATGCATCATATTAATATAATTCTGTCCAACTGAGTGGATATTTACATTTCTTACAGAAGCCCATGGGGTTAGCAAAGCTTCATTAGGAGACATTAACAAATGCTATTCTCCCTAGTCCAAAGTAGGTCAACTCTGAGAAGGTGAATTAAGTGTCTACGGAGATGGGCCATGTCTCAGTTTTTTCAAACTGGGAATTGAATTGTTCACTCATCCCATGTAAGTACCGTAATTACTTAGTTATTGGAGAAAAGGGTGGAAGGCAGCATAAACATCCTTTTGTGGATATTTGTAAAATTTAATCTTCCATTGTCTTGCTTTTGATTAAAACAAAACAAAACAAAGCAAACCCAAACACTGTTTCAAGATGAAAAAAAAAAATCTTTCTCACAAGAGTAAATGAAGCAGTGCTGCCAAAAGATGTCTTGATGAACCATTAGTCCTTCACAATTTTTGTTGACAAATTCCATAATGAGAGGGGGGAACTTTCTAATAGATTTCATTAATTATTTCTATAAATACTGTATCCCCTGAACAGGTAAAGTGACACAATAAAAAAATCGCATAGCAATGTTAAGCAAAGATTCGTGCACATTAATACTACATTCTATGTAGCAGTATGAATGTGCACGAATCTTTGCTTAACTTCTTGACATCCATAGCACATAGCAATCAAGATACTAACATGATCTGCTATGTTTGCATGTTGCTATACACCAGTATCAGTAAGAAACAAGGCAAAAAATAAAAACACTGCTGCATAAGTGACAGAAAATATTTCACACAGATTGTAACAAGCCATGAAGCTTCTCTCAGAGGGCAAGTTATTTGCATTCTGTACTGGACAATTAGTGTCATTAGAGAACACAGAATTAATAGCCCTCATTAAAAGCATCTGGAGAATTTCACTGCTACAATAACTGTGACCAATCCAGAATGCCCAAGTACAAGTCAAGGTTGCATCCTTCACTCCTGCATTTAAATTTTGCTGAATAAACTTTTATTTATTATACATACCATCTCTCTAGATCAGACTCTGTATATTTATTTTAATGAATAAGTATTGCTTTACTATGTTGTAAAAGCATCTGTTGACTGCAAATACAAAACTTCTGTGTTAGTACTGAACAAGAGCAGGTATCCTATTCTGAAGGGCTTGAAATCTAAGGAGCAACTTAAGGGGGCTGATAAGATTTACATAAAAAGAATCTGCAATATTAAAAAAGTTTTCCAAGTCTGGTCAGACATTCTATCAACTGTAAAAAAACCAAAAACATAAAAACCAGTAGGCTATTTTACCCTCAAGTCATTTGTAATCCAACTTGATAGCGGAACACAAAAAAGGCTCTAAGCAGTGTTCAGAACACATACACAGATGATATATTCAGCTTGCTATGTCTATGTATGTGCTGTATGCAATTAACATGAACAAATTAAACATTTGCTTGATAACTGAATTCAGAGAGATTGTAATAGACAATGAAGATTATCAGAAGACAAAAACCATGTGTACCATTAATGGCACATGCAGCAACACATTATTCACAGGTATAAAATAATCACATATGACATGCCAATTCATGGTCTCTCAAATGGAACATCCAGACAAATGCAGAGGAACTGAAATTATGAGTCTTCAGATTCATAAGGATATGTTTTATCTCAATTTAGTATGGGTTAAAGTTTTATGCAAATCATAGCTCATGTACCATGATACCTACTTTTATTTTTAACCTTCCATTTTCAAGGAAGAATTTCTAGGGGGTGGGAGGTGGGGAAAAGTCATAGAAATATTGGCATAGAACAAACCATTGAGAATAAAGATTGATCAAAGTGCATGACTGATCCCAATGAGTTCTAGTTTATAAGCCATTCCCATTCTTAAAAACTTTTACATAATAGGCAACACGTTAAAAACTTCATAGAACGCTCTGACTTAAACTTCTTAACCAAAGCTCAAGTGTCTTGGGCAGCAGAATTTGTTCAGTGCTATAGGTTTTTAAAAGAGGAGACTTACAGAAGTATGGAGAAATCCTACATCAGTAAGGGAAGTAGCAGCAGTTAAGTTTTTCCATAATTGAAAACAAGCATTCCAGCTCACTATCTACCAGAACTTTTTGTAAACCTCCTCCCAGGGGCAAAGGTGTCTGTGAGTCAAGGGTTAGTTCTGATACAGCTCTGCAATGCAACCTTGTCTCAGATGCCTGAGAAGACTGCTAAGTTGTGAGAAAGATCTGTGAAAAACTAGAGAGAACTAAGCAAGTTAACACGGTAAAAAAATCATAGACAGAGGTGAGGCTGCTGAGACAGTGACAGCAGCTCCTGAATTCAAGAGGAAAAACACCAGCATGAGAAGGTATAAAACTGGGGTGGGGGGGAACCCAAAACATCAAATTCAGATCTCAACAATGAGATTCAGCCTGTTTCAAGAACACTGAGGCTGATTTCACCTGATGGATGACAGGTTGTCTGGCAAAAGCTCACCAACAGTCTTATTGGGATGGTTAGCACAGCAGCAAGTTAGTTCTAGCAATGTACTGCATGTTTAGCCAATAAATAATTGCTTTAGACTCGCAAACATACCCTGTTTGCAGAACCCCCTCTGCACACAGTAGAAGCTGCTCGAACAAAGTGACCCCACAGGGAAAGGGCACTCTGTAAGGATAAGCAAGAAAAAGCTTGCCCTGGAAGATTTTTACAAAAAAAATAACAAGAAAAAACATAGCTGCTGTTCTTATGTACACATGTATGACAATGCTGCAATAGTCCCACATCCTGGAGATTTCCTCTCTGTACCCAGAACAAAGAATTAGGCCGTACCACACTTATTTTGGAAATAAAATTTCTGGTGGTGAGCTGCCAAGAGAGTCCCAGCTTTGAATTAAAAATAAAATTCAATGCCATTATTTAAAAATAAGAGAGCAGGACTATAGCTTAACATCTATTAGAGCAAAAAGACAAATAGCCATTTAATTTCTATTATGCAGAATGACTATTTAAAACCAGTATTTTAGAAGGCATCATTTAGGAAAATTGTATTAATAATTATTTTCTTCTTCTTTAGTTTCTTGGAAAACAATACTAAACTACTAGAAGTTGAATGCTGACATAATAGTAAAATGGTCAAAGAAGTGGTCTCTGCTAGAAGAATGTTTCCTATAAAACTCTGTACATTACCAAAATCCCAAGAGGCGTACTAATTCTATTATTTGTATGCCCATCAACTCTTCCATGGTGACATATGGCATTTAAGTAGTTCAGAGGTATGAAAGCTCCAAAGAGATTGGAAAGACAGTCCTGTGAAAAGTCTCAGAAGTAGCTGTAAAACAGACAATGCAGCTACTACAGAATAATTTTTTTGGGTGGCAGGGACTGAAGGGGTCAGGAAGCTATGTTGATGAATAATGAACAGGAACCATGCTTTAGAGACTTGTTTTTCAAGGTCATTTAAAAAGTTAGTAATTTTCTTGTCACTGATCAAGTACTCCTGAACTGCAATTTACAGAAATCTGCAAGAATGAGATCAAATTATCTCCTCTACCCCAGACATTACTGGACATAAAATAGTCTAAAAGGTACAAAACGCTACAAGCATTTCAAGTATGATTCCCCAATAGTTAAGTGCGGGCATGGGGAAGCAGGGAATAATACATAAAACATTGGATGCAATAGCAAAAATAGCGTTCCTGGAATAAAGAATGCCTTCTAGATATTTTCACCTATAAATACATGATATCATCTCCCACTTACAGGCTGAAGAACAAGCCATGACTACCAAATAATTTTTATACACAACTTTGAGAAGCTCAAGCATAACTTCAAGAGCACTTCACATCTCCTTTAGTATATTCAGGAGAGCAGTTCAACAGCCTGAGAGAAATATGGCAGAACTTTGTAGTTCTTAAAGTCCACCTTAAGTCTAAATTTCTTTACCCACAAAAGCAAAGCTATCAATGTGTTTCTCATTAGCTGAGGAGAGAAGGGAAGAAACTGCAGGAAATTTTCACATCAATACACACATAAGCAAGGAAGCATTGAAGCATTTGTCAATGACAAAGTTCAGCTCTTCAAATGAAGCCATCTCCTTTCCTCACCATTCACAGCATTATTATACTCATTGTATCCTCCAACCTCTACGGCTCACATCAGGATGCTCTACTGGATGCTGACTCACCACCAGACAACCATTCATCCTCTGCAGAGCAGCAGGCAAAAGAATCTGTGGAAAGAGTGGCATGTACACACCTAACACCTGTAACATAACCTGTGCACCACCTTCCATCTGTTACCAGGACAGATGAGTGCTAATAAACGCTAGAAGGAAGACAAGTCAATGCTTCTAACAGCTTTCATTACTATTTATTAGATAAAGGAACACAAATCTGAACTCCTGGGTTTCGTTCCCACCCCTGGTGACGTGTCTGGCTTTCCTGCCACTCTTCTTGCTGTGCTTCTCCTTGCTGCCTGCTTTCTCCAGGCCAATAAACATGAAGACAATTTCCACACCTAACACCAACCAACACTCAGGCAGCAAGCACATGTTAATGAAAGCAGGGTGGAGGGGGAAGTGAACTACCATGGGAAGTACACAGGAAAAAAGCTGCTGACTTAAGAAAAACATGCTTTAGCTTTAGGCTTTAATGACATTTAGATTGAGCCCACAGCTTATAGCACAAATTCAGTTTTAGCATTTAACTTAGGCCACAGCTAACAAAGTTAAAGAAAAGGTGAGAAGTTACAATAATTTAACTTGCTCATGGAGGAATTATCTTTGCAATATAGGTCTTCTAATTTGAAGAAATTAGCCACAAGTCACTTAGTTCTTCATGAGAAGGGTGGCAGCTAATGTGTCACAAACTCAAGTGCTGTACTCCCGTAATCCCTACTATGGGTTTATGAACAATTCTTAGTCTATTGTTTCCAGATTAAGAAGTCAAAAGCACATAGTGAGTTTAAATCTAAGGCTGCTGGTAACTCCAGTTAATACATTACAGACATTGATCAAAGGGAAGTACTTGTCAACAGCTTTCAGTAACTTTCAGTCACATTTCAGTTAAAATGTGGTAATTACAATCTGCAGGATAGCATGTTCTTTCTTTTTCTTCACCGTACTATCTAATCTATGCCAATTATATCACATTTTATTAGGCTTTAAAAATACAACATTCCAAATTACTGATATTAAACCAGTTGCTCTCCAATTTTAATTTAACTTGCTTCCTGTCCCATCAAAAAATTCAACAGAAGTTTACATATATTGAAGTTAGAGCTGTGTTGAAAACAAAGCTGCAGCCTGCTTTACTGGATGTGTTTACATGCATTATTATAGTTTAATCTGCTTCCTACTTTCTAAAGCAATGCATTTTCCCTCCTGTCATTTATTTTGAATGCATCATGTTCACAAATGCCAATTACTTTTCTGCTAGGGATTTTAGCCATCTGTGCTAACACAGTTTCTAAGAGAGTCATATACAATAGGAAAAAGAGATAATAGTCGTTAAC
Organism: Haliaeetus leucocephalus; assembly: GCF_000737465.1. Lineage (NCBI taxonomy): Eukaryota > Metazoa > Chordata > Aves > Accipitriformes > Accipitridae > Haliaeetus > Haliaeetus leucocephalus. Next base: position 1,561,567 of record NW_010973316.1, on the reverse strand, counting down.
ATGAAACAACAATAAGACCTAAATTTGCAAGCTCCAACTTTGCCTACAGTTTATGATTAATGAAAACCAGTGCTTACTGAAAGCTGATTAGGTATTTCTTTCTGTGTGAAGCCTGAGGAGTTGAGGCTTAGAACACTAAAATCCTTCAAATTCCACCCAATTTAATGTCTGTCTCCAATTAACTTTGCAGATTGAATCACTGAGTCAGCAGAATCAATGCAGCAAAAGCCATTAGAATAGATTTTCCTCTGTCTTGCTAAAAAAGCATCAGTTAGTGATCACAGCTGATTAAGCAATACAAGACAGCACAGCACCCCCAGAAAATTACGTTTTCTTTGAACTCCTGAATTCATGAGTTTCAAAGTACTGCTTGCATACTTACTTAAGGTTGGCTTAGAATTTAGGCAAATGCAATGTTTCAGCTCAGGGGTAGCAAGACAACCCTAAAATTGTGTGTGCTGCAGCCATTACTGCTATAGGAAGAGTTGGGGTGCAAGCAAAGAGCTGCTGGAGAGCAAGGAGTGTAAGAGTTAAGGAAAAAAAAAAGACAAACCAAACAAACAACAAACCACACTTCACCTTCCTTTACCTTTTTTCTCAACAGTTTTCTCAATAATGTTTTTTGTTACATTATCAGTGAACCAAGATTAATGGCAAGTAAATTACGAGATTAAACTGAAACACTGCTGCTTATTCTATCAAAGCCACAACTGAGGAAGCACTCTGTTTAAAAATATCCAGCATACTGTTCTCTTTGTTATGAGTGACATGAACTCACAGGCCCTACAAGCTCTTCTAGGTCAGCAGTTCAAGCCAAATTGGAGGCTGGCCACTACATACATTGGTGCAGGCTGTGCAGAATCAGCAGCATATTAGCTGTACAATCATAAACAAGGTGGACATGGCATCTAAATAGATAGTACCAGGGAGAAATAGAGCACTTCTATGAAAGCAGCAGAGTTAAGCAACATGCAATCACTACAAAAAAAAAAAAGGGTATCTCTTGCACCCCAGCTTCATCCCCGGTCTTGGTGTTTTCTCTGCTGTTCCATGGTGTTTTATGACCTTATTAAGCTCATTGCAGTGAGCCAGAAGATAAAAAGGTAAATAGTTTCCTACTTGTGCAGTGAGCGCCCATGGCACAGGCAGAGGAAGGAAAGGTGGCACTAAAAGATGAGCAATCAGCCTAGCCCAACTCCTGACACCTCCCCCTTTGCCCAAAAGGCTACATTTGGGTTTTGGGGAGGTTTTTTTGTTCTTCAAAGTAAAAAATATGTGTTGATTAAATTCCTATTCATCTACCAGGTCCTCAAGAAAGGGGTAATGACAACTGTGTGACTGGCAACCCCACAAAAGCTCCATTTCTCAGTGATCTATTCTAATACATGCTTTTTTCACCCCTCTCCAGTATTTCACTGAACAGAAGAAAGTACTTTTGAGAAGATGCCTATCCTAAAAAAAAAAAAAAAAAGTTAATAATCTTAAAAAATGTTCACTTGCTGATACTCTGAAAGAAATGACAGTCTGTAATCCCAACATAAAGGAATCTAAATTGGAGTTAAAATAAAGCCTTTAAGTTATTTAGTGATTAGGCTATTTAATTTACTTATTTTCAAACTGCAGAAAGAAGCAGAACATTCAAAATTACCTATATAATTATATCACATATAATTAAATTATTAAACACATTGTTTAATTAATTTTATATGACAGAATTAATTAAACATCACATTACAGTCTCAGTTGTGCAACAACTACATTTAGAGACAACAGAAAGAAGCAAAGATTCCGTTTTCAAGTCCTATCTCCAATATTTCTTGCTTTATGATGTTAAGTTGGGGGTTTTTTTAAATCATTTCACTGTATCCCACTCATACACATTCAGTCTGTTCATACAGTCCTTTTCAATGTGTCATCTATATTCTAAGAAAATACTAACCATCTACTAGGTATTCAAATTCCTTGCTTTTCACATTTTTTTAAAAAAATCAGTATCTATTCGCTTCAGTTATACTACCAGAAGCTTTAATTTTAGTGACATTTTTGAAAATACATTAGAGTTCTTGGTAAATGTAAGCATTGCAGAAGAAACTGACAGTCCTCTACTGCCTGTCAAAAGAAAACCTACACTATTGAAATCAATGTATGTTCTATTTTATAGATAATATGTTGCCTGAAATATACGCTTGGATCAATTCAGATAGTTTTGTAGTCAAGGTTAATTCCATCAGTTCCCTCACACTGAGAGAAGAATTTTTAGTGCCTTTAGGGAAGAAAAAAAATAAAATAAAATAAAAAAAAAATTCAATGACAGGCTGTTTTAGCTTCCCTGTTGTCCTGGTTTCAGCTGGGATAGAGTTAACTGTCTTCCTAGTAGCTGGTACAGTGCTGTGTTTTGAGTTCAGTATGCGAAGAATGTTGATAACACTGATGTTTTCAGTTGTTGCTCAGTAGTGTTTAGACTAATGTCAAGGACTCTTCAGCTTCTCATGCCCAGCCAGGGCACCTGACCCAAACCGGCCAACGGTGTACTCCATACCATGGGACGTCCCATCCAGTATAGGAACTGGGGAGTGGGGGCGGGGAATTGCCACTCGAGGACTAGCTGGGTGTCAGTCAGCAGGTGTTGAGCCCTGCGCATCATTTGTACATTCCAATCCTTTTATTACTACTGTTGTCATTTTATTAGTGTTATCATTATTAGTTTCTTTTTTTTCTGTTCTATTAAACCGTTCTTATCTCAACCCACGAGTTTTACTTCTTCTTCCCGATTTTCTCCCCCATCCCGCTTGATGGGGGGGAGTGAGTGAGCGGCTGTGTGGTGCTTAGTTGCTGGCTGGGGTTAAAACATGACACCTATAGAAATCTCCAGGGCAGCTTTGCCATTACATGCCTGTTTTGTACAGGCATAACAAAGCAAATATTCTTGTTTGAAAGATTCAGGTGTAATACAGCTAAGGGTTCTACGATTCTTGGACTGCTCTGACACAAGTTATACAATTTCACTTCAAGGATTTGAAATTCTATATTGTTTCATTGCAGGACCAAAGTTTTGCACTGACTCTCAAGGAATGACACAAATTTGAACTATTAAAACATGGTCCCACAATTTGTGATGCTTTATTAAAAATTGCACCTCCCCTCCCCCCCCCCCCCCCCCCCCCAAAAAAAAAGTCTTTCAGCATTTGAGGTACACAAAGCTCACTTAACTCTGTCAGGAAACAGCACATGAAGCATTGTGGATTTTTTTTTTTTTTTTTGTAAGAAAAGGTACCATTGTGAGAAAATTACATTTGCAATAGAATAATCTTAAAAGTATCTATACAGGTATCTATTTTGAAGTTTTCTTTAGTTAAAAGAAGTAATTGCACAAATCAAAATTTAATTTGTTTGGTTTTAGTGCCATGCAAACAACACATACAGACTACCAGCTAATTTAAAAGTCAATAGTCCTCAGAGCAAGACAAGGTCAAATATGTTTGTTAGGTTTGGGGTTTGCTTTTTTTTTTTTTTTTTAATAGTTCATTTACTGTTGCACAGCGCTACTTGCAAGAGCTCTTGACTAATTAAACCAACACATAGGGGACAAAAAGATAATTTACCATATATACTGTCCATCACAATGCCTCCAATTTTGTTATTCTATTTCTATTTTGCCACTGTCACTTTCTGCTATATAGTATACAACTAGATTAATGCAATTTTATTAAAAACAAATGCAGTTGTGAGACTGCAAAGTCATGTCATTAATATTAAAATTAAAAAAATGAAGCATTGTTTTGCTCTCATAATTTTTTATTCTAGAAATGAATTTAGTCCTCTTTCAGAATAACTACCCTCATTAAACCCTAGTATTCTAACGGAGTACAATATATTCTCATTTATTTATATCAATTGGAAAATATTTTTATAATTTGATTCTCAAATGTGCTCTCGTGTCAGAGCATGACGTGCATAGGGCACAGGGAAGAGGAAGAGAGAGGGCCTTTCTCTGCAGCAGTTATTGCCTGCTTCTTTGCATAGTAACTGCAATCCACTGACTTACAGAAATGGTACCAACCAAACTTCCAGGTGGAACATGCCCATAGGCACAAGTTACTTAAGAATATGCAGTGAATTTGTGAATTAACAAAGTAATGAATTGGAGAACTAACAGGTTAGCCTAGCCTGTATGAAGGGGACTGAGTCCTCATTTGATTTGTGTGGGTTTGGAGTGTTGTTTTTTTTTTTAAACCCAATGAGCTCATGAAATAAAGTTTACAGAATACGTTGTTCTGTAAGTTTTGGGAGATCCAAACAGACTGTGACTGCATTCTATGTAAAAAGTAGGCTTTGATTATATGCTAATTAATAGAAAGCAAGCCTGAGAGGACCAAATTTGCTGCTTGCCTACTAAGTTGTTCAAAAGCTTCTGAATTCCAGGATGTGCAGTATGCCCAGGACTCAGGATTCAGGTCCACCCTGGAAAGGTTTACCAGGCAGAGACCACCTGTGCAGCCGCAGCTTCCAGGACTCTCCAGAAGTAGTTTAAAATCTCAAGCTCACAATTTTGAACATGATTTATTTTATGAAAATGTTTCCTTATATATATTAAAAAAAAACCCAAAACAAGTTGAGATTTTGAACTTGCAAAAATGGAAGCACTTAAAGTTTGCTTGGCTTCCACTTAAGCAGATTTTTATAAAACAAGGGAAGAAATTAAAATCTGAACAACAGGTAAGAATCAAAAATACGAGATCCAAGACAATACCCAATAGTGAATTCTGGTATAAGAGTCTGTCAAACAACAGTAAGAATAATAATACTGGTAAAAGTACATGAGTAAATGTCAACAGTCTTATTATGAGGACATAACGGCCACAAATGCTTCTAGTTTGTGTTTGGGAAAAAAAAAGAAAAAGACTAGACTAATCATACTGCAAGACTGATGCAATCCTTTCCCTCTCCTATCATGACTTAGAAAGCTTTTGATTAAAGCAAAATCTTTAGAGTACAAATTAAGAGAGTCATCTGAAGATACAGAATTGATTTTCAATAATTCCTGTAAGGACTCCAAAAGCTATGGCTATATTTAAAACCGGTAAGTGAGATGACTCAGGCAACCTCTGCCCCATCAGTCTGAGTTGCACATAAAGTAACAGGACTCTGCCATTCAGAACTATTAAAGCTTTTAGTAAGATTGTATAAAATAAAAGACAGGCATGTTTAGGGCAGCTAGACTTTGTTTGATGACAATTTGTTTTAGGCAATAAAGGCTTTGAGGTACACAGGTGAGATCCTTGTCATTTTAGCCCACTCTCTCATACAGGTTGGGTCACTCAGCCAGGCTCCATTTCTTATTAATTACTACAGTAAGAGGATCCCAAATAAGTTGTTAATGGTCTCCTGATTGCCTGGCACTATAGGAAACAAAATACAGCTAGCATGCCTACCTCATTTCCACTGCCTTTCTGGTATCATTTTAAGGATTACATTCTCAAACACAGGAGCACTAACGCAATGACAACATGCACCGGTTATTTCAGAACTCACCTGAAAGCCAGGGCCCAAAGATGTAGTGGGGAACTTTGCTGTTCAGTTCAGTGGTACTAGTTTTATCTTGCCAATGTCTTAGACATGCACTCTATATTTAAGTTACAGCCTGAGAATGAAAAAAAAAAGCTACAGGAACAGTTTATAATTTACAACTAGTAGTCCTAGAGTCAGATATGGATTCCAAAGTGTTGCATGAAAAGGGAAAGAGCTACACTAATTAGAAGTATAGCAGAATGCAACACTAAAGGACTTTTAGGTAAGATGACTGTAATTACTTTGCAGGTGGACCAATCTGGTCTAAGCCACCCCCAATACCTTCAGCTACGATTGCAGCCACAGGAACTGAAGATGCTCTGCAGGTCATTAACATCTTTTAGTATGTGGCCAAAATAATTTACACAAGATCGCTTCAGCAACAGCTAAGAAACTTTAAATTTGTCATCTGAGACTGTTTCAACTTATTTCCCACAGTTCCTCATTTTAAGTTCAATATTTTACTACAAATTCTGCACAAAACAATTACAAGAAGGAAAGGTTGATGTGTTTTTCTGTTATGCCTCAAAGCCCTACGTAGTCATAACAAAAAAAGTCACTCTTCTAAGAGCTACTCTGTTGAAAATAAGCCAAGTAACAAAAACAGTTGTATGATCTTTAAGTGCTATTTTCCAGCTTCTCTTTTTCTGTTTTAGTCAAAAACACTGACAAGCACTTCTAAACCTGCCCCAAAAGAAGAGTTAATCAAAACTTTCCAAACACTGTTAAGGTTCCATTAAAGTAATTTCAGCTTCAGTTTAAGGAAGGTTCACTCATCATTAATCAAATATGTCAATGAGCTCTTTGGCCTAATGGTTTTGCATACAAATAGGAAGGCTAACATAATGACTCCAAACCAGTCAAACTGACAAACACACACTTCCAATAGCCTCACAGTAAAGAGATCAAACTGTATTCTTTAGCCAACAGCATTAGCAGGCTGCTGTTACCAAAACTCACCATACATAATACCATAAATCCAAAAGCATCACTTCATATTCAGAAATATTTCGCATTGTTAATACCACAACAGGGATAAAATTGAGCAAAATATTCATAGCAACTTTGGAATTATTAAGCTATTAAATGATTTATAGAAAATAAAATATTCCTTTACAATAAAATTAGTAACCCTTCTCAAAACGTGCCCATTTCCAATAAAAGCTAAACAGGAATTCTCTCTCTCAGGTATTGGAGATCTCTGGGGCAGAACACAGAATTTCAGCTAGTCTAAGCTGTTAACTGAGGCGGTTTGGGCCCAAATCAGACTGAGTTCAAGCATCAGATAAAAACATTCTTTTTTTCCCCTAAAATAGATGAAGTAACCTGTATTGCCACTATCATCATTCATATTAAAATTCAGGTTTGGACAGAAGCTCAGCTTCTCTGTACCACAGGCATGTGGCATCTTGGGAATACTCAGAGCCATGGCTGGCAGAGGGCCAGCAGTGCTGGGAATACCCAGGAAAGTGCTATGGATGAAGATCTTCACCTCTCCAAACTGATCTGAATTGGGCTCAGGATTTCTTCTCGGAGCACTTCATCCAGTTTTAACAACAGCTATACAAGCCAGGTGGAGATCTCCATGCTCTGACTCCTGTCCGCACTAACCCAGGAGCACAAAGCTTGTCCTCCCTGCTAACTTCCCTCTTGGGACACCACCACTTACAAGTATCACAGAACAAGGATCCTGTCTCCCATCAAATCTGACATGTTTCCCTCTGTCAGCAGAGTTGCAGCCAGGTAATAGGTATGCCTGCTTCCCTGCATACAGGGAACAGAGTCAGAGGGGGAGCAGGCAGCAAGCAAAACCCACAAAGTTCAGCACACAGATGAGATGCATGCTCTATCCATCCTGCCTGTACAGCTTCAGCAGACTTTGATCACCAGGCTGCCAGACTTGGTTCCCTGGCCATTGTGCATCAGCCAGCTACATAAAATAAGCTGTAAGACAGGTGCAGGAGTAGGTCTTTGCCTAGCCTAGCCTGCCTTCAAAGCCAGATAGGCTGTGATAAACACCCCATGCTCAGAATTCAGATGAGGAATTCCATTTCTTTTACCAGACCCGATTTTTATTCCAGTGCTGGAATCCAGACTGTTAAGTTAAATTCAATGAGGATGGTACCACTAACATGACCATTTTTAATCATCAGATCTTTGATATTCTTACTACTAATGATAGCAAATATACTTGTCCTTGGGGATAATCACTCTAGTACTATTTTGACTCCAGTATTCACGCATAGGTGCCTGAGCTTGCTACTAATGGCAAGACTGGCAGGGGAAGGAAGGCGGAAGAAAAGGAGGGCAAGAATCAAGAGATTAGTCCTCCAATAATAAAAGGGTGAATGGTGTGTCATATTATAAATAACTTTTCAGTAACTTCGGTAAGATAAGGACCTACAAAATATCCCTCACATGTTTAACAGAGGGAAAACAGGTCTAATGCACTGGCTTCGCTTTGTTTGCTAAAATTTTCATACTGGTATCCTTACAGGTAAGTAGGTTAGGTTGCAGTAAACAGACGAACAGGCACATTGGATGGAAATTTAAACACATTTCTACGTATGCCCCTCAGTTTGCAAATAAAATAAATGATAGACTTACATTCCATTTAATCTGAGGTCAGGGAAAAATACAGAGGTAAAAAAACCAGATAAACATGTACATTTTGAGAACCCATGGTAATAGAAAATCTAGGCATAATCTTTAAAAAATGAAGATAAATATGCTATACCTGTGGAAACTGTATCTTCATAGATTATGTCAAGGATTAGGACATGCATAATTGATTTAGCTAGCTTAAGACAAATGAGACACACGGAGAGCCAAGAAAGTAATAGTTTTAAGGAACATTCATTAAGCTTAACTAAGTAAAATACAATTTGTAACATGCAGGTAGCTTCCATAATTTATATATATTCAGTTTTCATATTTTCATTAATGGATATATTTAAGACCATACTGACAAATGAAAAGTTCTAGTTTAAGAAAATAAATCCACAGGAAACGAATATACAAAGCCAGATCAATTTGCCATTATGAGCTCAAGGACCTGTTCACACTATAGTATTGCTGACAGATGTAAATTTGATTCTGTGCCTAAAGCACGGAACTTAAGATTTGTGAAAGAAAAATTTAGAGTCAGATAAAATCAAGCCTGTTTGTGGACTCACAATTTGCATGGCACAGGGTTGGTTTTTGTTTTGTTGAAAAGGAAAGCATGTAAGAATTTTTTTTTTTTTAAAACTCAAGATAATACATAAAACGAAACTTGTGTTGTTATTAACATTGCTTAGAAAAAGGCCTTGAGTGGGCATAGCTGCTCAGCATACATGGGTGGGAATGTCTCATTTATTTTTCCTTCACAAACGTATGATACAGGAGGAGTTAGTTGCAAGACAGCCATTCTACCACAATTTATAGAAGCTGACATTATCGGTGTTCACACTCTTGAAAACCTCTCCATCTTCTATGTTTTGATTTTCCTCATAAACAAATCATCCTTCCTTATATTAAGGCTGTACAGATTTTTTTTGTTGTTTTTTACTATATTGGTTTACTGTCCAGTGAGATTATGCTGATCCTCGTTCTTTGCAGGACCAGTTTCAACAATTATTCAGCAATTCTGACTCTCTCATTATGTATTGATAATTCAGTAAGTAGAAAAAAAATCACTGGGTAGCATTAGCCTTTTCACTGCCATTATATACACACATTCAAGCACTCATTTTTTAGTTGAAAAGCTTCAGCTAGGCACTGGTATAGAACACAAGACATCATACAATAGAATTAGCACATGCTCCAAATTGTAAAGAAGCATACTAAGTTGGTAGATCAGGTATTTCCAAACTACAGTCGGACTACTTGCAGAGAACATGAAGAGACTGTACCAAAGAACAGAGATGTTGTTACAGACACTATTATTATAAAGTTGCAACAAAACCAGGTGGAGATGAATTCTATTATTTCACTGATAGTTTTTACTCTAAGCATACCAGCATTAACTGAATTAAAAACCTTAGTCTGAGAAGAGGATTTGGACAGAAGTTCCCTTAGCCTTAACAATTCACACATGCCATTGTGAGCAACCTTCCAAAGTTAATTCCTTATATGTCGCAAAAGAAGCGTACTGAATCACTATGGCTCTATCCAGTAAATTAAGCAATATTTGAATTTTATTATTTATAGCCAAGAACAGCAAGGACTACTGCTCAGCAGCTTTTTGTTTTTAAGGGCTGTCAACTTTGATATGTGCTCCTAGCTGTCATACTACCTCTGCTTTCATGTACCTTCTTCCCCTCATCCTCACAATAAAGACAAGACATGGGGGAAGGACGGATATTTAAAAAAAGAAGAAAAAAGTCAAAAAATCTCAATTGCTTCCCTTTCCTTCCCCTATTAACTACAGTTTCAGTCCAATAGTGTTAAGGTGAAACACAAGTGGTTTATTGTACACTTTTTTGCACTGCAACTTTGGCTCAGTTAATAAGCCGGTTACCCAAAGTCACATCAATTTGATTAACCACCACCATCACAGGTCATCTGAAAGCTTTTCTAATAGCAATATCTGTAGCAGTGGTACAGCAAAGATGCAGATTTGTTGATAGACTCAAGGACTCTGCGGTTGCTGCAGATCAGCACAAAGTTTACTGTGCAAGAAAGAGCTAATCAAGACATCTCTGAATACTGCAATATGAGAAAAGTGAACCGCTCACAATTAACAAATATGATTTGTCATGACAGTGCACAGCTCCTACATTTTAAAATACACTGCATATTTATGCTGGTGGGGTTTTTTTGTAAATTTAATTTAGATGCATTTTGATTTAAAAAATTCTCATAGTTGCTGTGCAGTTTTTAGAAGTGAAATGAGATACAAAATAATTCATAGAAGAACATATAAGTAAGCCCAAGATCACAGCAAGTTTTATAAATATGTGTCCAAGTGCTTACTTGCATACAGCACTGCTATGAACTCCCGACTGTCCTGGTGCCTGCTGATCCCAGTGAGGTCAAGAAAATAACCCTTTGAATAAACTTCATGAAGTTACGTGGGTTCGAGCTAGTTAACTACTTAATTTTTTTATTGCAGGCTAGCAGAGACATAACATCCCATGAAATTTTTCAAAAAATACAAGGAAAAAACCCACTAGTGTCTCTCTAGCCTCCCAGCTCAGTGCATTCAGTGGCACAGCAGGGAGACTTCTTCAGTTCAACATAGCCAAACTACTTTCATAGAACAGCACGGCATAGGAAAAAAACTGCAATTCAGGTACAGTATAATGCTTAGAAAAAGATTATAAATTCAGTCAACTAACTGGAGCCTTAATGTAACCTTTTTTTTTGCCAAGTACTACAATTGCATAGTCTAACACTATTTCTCTAAGTCCCAGCCAGTATCTGATTCTCAACAGGTTGAGTTTTCCCCTACATTTTTGTTTTACTGAAAGCTATCAAATAAATTTTCTTCTCAAGAAATCTAATGATTGTGACTACTGGCCACATACCATCAATAACATGAATTAGCTTTAGCACTGCTGATTTATATCAGCTAGATCTTGTCCCAGCATCCCCATGAAGAGATACATGATGATTTAGAAGTGAGGTTTTAGACTTCCCTTTAGACAGAATTAGCCATAGCAATTGGAAGACTCCCACTTCAAAGATTTTTTTCATTCCTTCACCGTACTACTGCTGTTAAAGTGACCAACACAAAAGTGGCGCACACGCTATGTTCAAAGGTCTTGCTAAGTATCAATTTCTGAGTAGGACAAATGCTTTCTACCCCAAAAGACATCATTTACACACAATTATTCTGGCAAACAATTTGCCTGTTTTGCTCAAAAAGTTCTTTATGAAGGCACATTTCCCAAACAAATATTTTCATATGAAATACTACTTTAAAAGCTACTAAATTAAGCTGAAAAAAAGCAATTTGAATGAAGTGTTTATTGGATCCCAAATAACTCTTCATTTGGTTTAGCATGACATCATTTATTCCATGTTCTGTAAATTAGAAATACGAAGTTCACCCAGTTCTACTCATCTTCATGGCATATAGTATTTGTCCACACTTGCTCCACAAATAGCTTTGTTTCTGCCAATGATCTGACAAAGTGAATGAGTGCGTTGTCTACACCAACACACACACAAACACACAGGGAAAGTATGTAAACAGCTCTACCAAAACTTTAAGGATAAAGTTTGGGTTCATTAAAATACTGTAAAAAACAGAGGAAACAAATTGTATTCACAGATGAGCTGCTTCATACCTAAGCACCCTCCAACTTTCTGTAAATACAACTTACTGGAAACATGATGGTGCAGACATGAATCTACAAAGCCTCAGATACATCACCAATACCCTTCAGCACACTTCCCAGTCTAATCATAACCAACAAGTTCAGTCAACCAAGCTAAACAACTGTTTCTCTGACTGATAGAAAAACATGCTTTTGTAATCGTGTGTGCCTAGATAACACATTTCATGAAAGGCAGCTTCCCATGGGTCAAACAGATCAATAGGTCTGGTCAGTTTATCTGTGCAAGTTTTAAGTTTACTTCATCAGATCACATGGGAAGTGTTATCACTCACTGGTCATGTAACATTCTCACTCATCTAACTTTTGAAGAGTTTTTGCTGGCAGAACTCAACTTAGGAACACATTTGGAATGCTTTGTTGACTTACCTTGGACTTAACCAGCAAGTTTAATTCATTGATTTAAAGACAGAATTGATCAAGTGTTTCTGCTTTTCCTAGCTGTATTTTGCAACTCTGATAAATGCAGGGAATTTTTAATGTGGTTTTTTTTTTTAAATTTTTTTTTTAAATTTTTTTTTTAATATGTAAGTGCTTTTCAAATTGTTGTTGTTGTTGCTTCTTTTTACAGCCCAGGGAAAACCAAACAGTCACATTTCATTAAAGTATCCAAATATTTTTATGAATAGAAACCACTATAGGAAATCAAATTCAGGTAATACCTAGCTGTTCCAGCAGAGACACAGACACTGTTGGGCACTATGGAAGAACATTTGAAAACCTGACAGATAGTTAGCACAAGTCCAATTATTCCACCAGCAAAAAAAAGGAACGTGCAACAGTGTTAAGCGGTCAGGCCAAGAACAACCTCAAAACTTCTGGCAACATACCCACCAGTGGGTTGGTACATTGGAAATCACGTGTTTAGATAATTTAACTCTTGCTTCCAAAAGTCACATTGGAAATGTGCTATATTGATAGCTGCAGTTAATCCATTGTTCAAAACAAGCACAGACAGATTAGATGGCGACTTTAAAACATGCCTAACGCTTCCTAGGGAATATCTAAGCAGTGTAAACTTGTTTAGAACTGACCTTTCCCCTTCCCTCCCACAGCATAACTAAACAACCATTTACACTGCTCTAGATCAAACCCAGATGCCAAGAACAACATCCTAGACTAATTTATTTCCTTACTCTATTAAAACTACTTTCCTTAATGCTTACTCCATTAGCATGTTTACAAGACTAAGTCATCTGTATGAAAATGGACGTCTTTCAGAAAAAAAGTTTCCAAAAATAAAAAGCTGAAAAATAACAAGTTCTACGAAACTAGAGAAAACTTTTTGTTTGCACTTGGTTGCTTTCCAGCTGAGTCTCCAGGTATGTTGCCATCTAGCTGTGTAGCATACAGATAACAACACACCCTCCAGATATAGGTTACAATTTCTTCTTTATTACGGCAATTTCTAGAGTCTAAGACTACCACCGTAACTGCTAGATGTATCGAAAGTAGCACCTGACCCATAAAAACAGCTTTATAAATAAAGTGGTATGTAGACCCATGATCTCACCTATCACTTCAAACCTCAGAGCTCCAAGCTCCCTAGCAAACCTTACAGTTTTCCATTCTCAAATCTAGTAATGAAATTTTGTTTAAATTCAAGTCTTCATATTCATATATACAGAGGTAGGTGCTAAGAAGAATATGCACAGCTTCCAAGTCAAACAGGTAAAATCTTTCCATATAACACCCAATTTGTCACCCATTTAACCAGCTAGTTCTTTGTTTAGCAAATCTGAATGCAAACTACGCTCCTAGTTTCATGAATTTTTTTTGTTCACAGCATGATTTTTTATGAAGCTATAGTCACACAAATATATTTGTTTATTTTAATAAGGCAAGCTGTTTTAATACTAACGTGATTTAACAAAGAAAATATCCTTTAATGTGTATTAAATAAAGCAAACAAGGTACTAAACTGCACACAATTAATGACCATAGAATGCAGTTTGGGTAGATAAAACTGTTCATCACTTAAAAGGAAACATTTTGTCATATTTAGGCAAAACTTTAAATATTTAGTCTTTAAAAAAAACAAAGACGGTCTCATAGTGCTCCATTATTAACAGTGGGATTTGAGGCATTATCATCTCCTCTTTATTACACCTACCTACAACAAAAGTGAACTAGACTTTATTTGTAGTTTGTGAAGCTAATTCCTTGTTTGTGACAACCTGTCTCCCATGAAAATTCCTCCTGTAACATATCCGACTGCATTTAAAAAGGTACCAGCTACTCAGTTGTAGTCTTAATATGGAAAACATCTGACTTCAGTTACTTAATTACAAATTACTTTAGTTGCACTTTAAAACAGCATCTTTATATGAAGCTAACTAAAGACATTTAAAGATTGGGCGTGGGAGAGAAAACACCATATAACAGGAAAAAAAATATTTTCAAAATACATTCCCTAATCTAGTAAAACCTAAGGGAGGTGATAACACTGAATTCAAAAGAATAATTTCCATATTTAAAGTTTACTTTTATTTTATGAAGAATAATTTCTCATATTAGATAGGTTTCCTTTGCATAAATGAAAATAAGAGTCTGCATTAATTGAGGCTATTATTTAAAGAAAAAGAAAAAAAATCCCAATCCTGAATTATGCATTTCTAGCAACAGGAATATTTTCACAGCAAAAAGCACACCCGAAATCTTTTCAGGGTAGCTGTGACTGAATAATGCTGATCTTGCCAGTTTTCCATTATCAGATTGAGATCTAGAAGAACTGAGGTAACAGGCTGAAAAATGTATTCTTTTCATTAAAGAAGCAGTTTAGTAGCATGTATTAACATTTTGTCTATTGTACATCAAGTTGCAAAATTATTTCAAGATCCAATAGTCCCTGGCTGATGGCCCAGTAAGTACAGATTTTTCAAACTATATGGAAGTGACAGTCTCATTTACTATCAATTTTTATGCTAGTAAAGACACACAAGGGCTGTCTTCACTCATTTCTGAGTTTTTAATCAGTTTTTGACCATCTCCTAGAGGAACCATTTAACACAACAGTAACCTCTGAAAAGAATAGTCATTAGGAAAGGGCACTCAGGAATGCAAAGAATTAGATACGATATTGACAATTAAGATTCACCAGAACGTGCACTATTGATCCTTCTGCGATACGTAGCTTGGGGTCAACTGCAAACGTTAGAGAAGTAAACCACCACTGCCACCTTCTACCATATGCCTAAAGCTGCTTCTTCACTCAAAATAATAATTTCCAAGACTTGACCAGGAACAAAGCATGTGAGGGTCTCAGCCTTTTTTATTCCTACATTGTACAGAAAAAACAAACACACTGCTTCCATCCTTTCCTAGACTGTTCAGTTCCTTGTCCTCACTCCAGTCTTACTTATCTCAGAACTTCTGTGTTTGACCTGGAGCCTCTAAGCCTAATCAGTCCAATTCTAGGGGGTTTTGTCTTTTAGTTTTTAAGCTATAAGGTACAACACACACTCACAAAATTGTCTAAACAGGGAAAGGTCCTTATGAATCACAGAACTGACAATATATACATCAGTCATGTCATCACCTGCATATTTAATCTCCTGCTACACACTTTGTATTCACAACTGTACAAAGGGAATACAGGCAATGAGATTTCATAGTGAAAGGTAAATAGCTTTCATACAAGATCTGTACCAAAACAGCGTATTTTGTTTGCCCCTAAAGATCCTCCTTTCTTTGTATTGTAATTTTCTTTAACACTAAGTCATTAAAGTAAAATAAGTAAATAATAGGGTAGTTCCCTGTTCAAAAAAAAGTCAGAAAATTCTGTTAAAAAGGTATGAAAGCCCCCAAATGCTGAGTATTCCATTAGTCTCCCCCAGTTTTTATTTTGAGTACAGCACATAACTTGGGCCTAAAAGGCTGTAGGCTGTTACTGAAAGGGAAGTTTAGCAGCTTGTAGCAACAGAAGGTTCCCATCACCAGATGATAATAAAGATTACAAAAGAAGAATTTTATTGCTGCCTGATCATGGCAATGACAACACTGAAAGAGGGCAATTGTTCCCTGCTTTTTTTTTTTTTTAAAGGAAGTTTTTCATATGAAGAGTAACTATACGCTTCACCCTTTATGACTTAATTTAGGCAAAGAGAAAACACAGCCAAGGGAAAAATCATAAGATAATCTCTCCCTCAGTAGCGCAGCTATACCAACAGTACTTGAAGTGGTGCAGACAGTGCAAGCCAACTAAAAATCCCTAGGTAGAGTAAATCAACACAACTCTATCGTGATCATGGAAACTGTATTCTCATACACTTACTCAAGCTCAGGCCCTGAGACCCTTGAAGTATGTTTGTGCTTGAATTTTATAAAGCGTGCATTACAGATGCAATTGATGGTAGCAGCCTATGATCTTCAATGGGAGCAAATGTAGGTCACTACAGGTACTTCCAGGAAAACTGTCCCTGGAAATACAGCAACCGCAGACAAATCTTAACATAAGCCATAGTAACACAATTATATCCTTATTCAATTTATGTTTATCTGACACACTGAAAACAGCATTCTAGTTTCTGTGTCAGTCTCAGAAGTGGTTGGGACTTAGGACAAGGCGGTTACTCCCCCAGTGATTTGATTACTATTTTTTTGTTGTTATATCTTTTTAACATCCCCTCTTTGACAAGATTCTTGATTATAGTTTCCAAAAGAGAATTTCTTCAAAAATTTTAGATGCCTTGGACTTCTGGGCTAACCAACATCTCACAAGTGAATGTTTCTTCACTGACCATTTCTCAAAACATGCAATTCTGCCCCGCTACCCCCCAAAAAAATTAAAAGCCTCAGCAAATAAAACACTTACCAGAAAGAAGTAATTCCAGGGACTACTGTGGAGAATTCCAGAGCCATCTTCCATGATGGAGTGTCCAGAGAATAAAGAGGCAGATGAAAATGATATATATGAAACGTACCATAACACAAGGAAATTAGAAAACCAACTCTACTATCACATACAAGGTATCACCTGCTGACTGCAGTTTCAGAGCTGGACCATAGGGTTATGATAAATGTAGTAATGGGCTGCTTCCGTGATATGAATCTAAGCACTTCAAGATCTGATTAAGGAATGGAGCTATTGCCAGGCTAAGCCTCTGCTGACAAAACCAGCATCTCAATCCTTGAGAAGAACTAGAACGTCTCCCACAAGTATTCTGTAGCATACCATACATATAACAGAGGTATGTGTGTAAATACATACATTTGTTGCCTAGATTTTTTCACTGGAAGTACCCCCAAAGAGTAACTAACCATTAACAGAGTAAGAACAAATACTGTACAGTGTCATCTCCCTTACTGCCACCTTAAACAAAAAGAAGTTTGCTAAAACACACTTGCTGCACTTGAATGAAGAAAATTCTCTACCTCTCCAAACAAAACACTACGTTGTAAGAATGTTAAGTTGTGCCAGAGAGCTAATATCAAACAAACTCACAAATACAAAACATACCATAAGTCTCATTGTAAAGTGAAAGTGTCTGTGAACATGCTCATCAGTTTTGTCAGAGACACATCACCAAGACCCTGAAGGAAATTACTGCAGTTCTCTGAAGCGGAGATTTATTGACCAAATAGACTTGGAGATCTTCCAGCTTGTTAAAGGTGCTAATGATTCATGTATGCAATTTTTGAAGAAACAAATGAGCTTCAGCGGTGTGATTTTTTTGTCAAAAAGTCAAACTGTACTTTAGGTTGTGCAGTGCTGTTATCTGCCTGGACGTGCTGAGACACTGCAGAGAAACATTGTAAGTCAATATATTCCCCCAAACAACCTGCCTTCAGCAAGGCAAAGATACGTTTGAGATTTCTGCCTACCATATACCCTCCTTTTTAAACCAAGTAAATTCACATAAGTGTTCACCATCACTGTGCTATTAATACTCTTCCATTCTTGGAGGTACCTACAAAAAAGTGCTCTTTAGTTTCAATGCAAAGTTTAACACACATTATCAAAAGCCTTTTGAATCAGGTAGGCAAGTGAAACACTTGCAGCAAGTGATCCTGTATTTATGCATTTTGTATGCAATGCCATGGAAAAGTTTTGCTGCAGTACATTTGTCATATTTCCTGTCACTATGAAAAAAGAAATACCTTGTAAAAATATTTTCTGTTTGTTCACAGAAATTTCCATCAAAACCAGGGAAAGAGGGAAGGGATATGGTTGTGTCTCACGCAGGGAGACTAAATGTAGTTAAGCAGAGGAGAATAAGAACTTTTTGCCTCCATACATATCATGCTCCTGAATTTTAGGAATTTTTTCCTCATTATCATTCATTTCCTAGAGTTTCTGATTAACTTATACCCATCAATAAAGCTTTCAAAAAGACATAATTAAAGCAGAGAAGATAAAAAAGGGAGATTGAGCATATTATTGGGTGGAGCAAGGGGAAGAAGTGAGTGAGAAGCAAAAAACACATTCTGAATCCCAGCCCAGAGAGATAAGTGGATAGTTTAAGTCTCTTGTTTCCAATCCTAGAACTGGAAATTCCCTGTTAGTGTCCTGTCCTAAATCACGATCTTAACAGCATACAAGAAAAAATAACATAACCAGCAGTCATTATCAGCAACAATGGATCAGTTAGGTCTGTTAAGTCAAGATAAATCTAAATCAGATATAAAGCTGAACAGGGTATATGCATATCAGTAGTCTCAAAGTATTCGTTTCTGTTCTTTATTTAAGACAGAATAGCTTTTCAATAAATAGTTCCACATAAAATACCTTGTGAAGTGCAGAAACATGAGGAGAAATCAGGTTCACTGCAAAAATTCCTCTTGCAAATTTTGGTAGGTGGTTGGTCTGGGTAAACCCTATTTAATTATTAAACAAAATGCATGGAAGATGTGCTTTGAGCTCAGAGCTCCTAGCTGCATATAAATAAAATATGTAAATGATTGCCATGAAGAGAATACACAGTACGTTAATCCTCTTTTAAGATCATAAATGTATAGTACAAGGAAAATAAATTGCTCAAAGAAAGATTTTCTAAACTAACTTTGACAGTAAGCCAAAGTTTAAATCAGGAAGTATTTAATCGTGTATTGGACTTGCTGCATTTTTCCTGGTTTTTAAACCACACTTCATTGTGCAACTGCCCCAGATACACATATGTGTAACAGGCTTTTTGATGGCAAAGACTGTGTACAGAAAATTGCGGTTGTGTTAGATGGAACTGCTACATTGACTGCTAAATTCCAAACCTCTTCGCCTAACTTATCCAATGCACCAAATTTACTAGATCTACCTCTGTCCTATACAACTTCTTCCAAACCTGAAATGACATTATCACATCATAAATTCACCAATACAGACGGAGACAGTCACAGCATAAAACTAAGTTAGAGTAAAATAATACAACTACATGAAACTGTGGTGTGAGGAAAAAAAACAAACAAAAAAAACCCCAAAAAACCCCAACAACAACAACACAGCAAGAGGCAACAATGCTTCAGTCTGGCCTTTCAAGAAGGCTAGCATGCTAGTGTCAAACATAAATATTCAAACTCCTAACAGAATTTTCTTTTAAATTTTTTTCATTATGTTGAAGCAGTAGGCCATAAACCAAGTATGTATTAGCTTTTCCAAAGGAAATGCTGGAGGCACAGCCACAACACCGTGAAGTCTAAACTGAATGAATACACACAGAAACATTTTTGGTTTGCCACAAGAAATTGAGTACAACCAGTTACTATTTGTTAGTACCATGATTATCACACTATTGAGGAAACACATCAGAAATTGCCCAGCCCCTGACTATGAAACTTGCCCATTCTACATCTTGAGAGACAGTGAGATGGGAAGCACCTGATTGCAGGGCAGAGGGACATAAGCACACTGCAAGCTGGGTAGCATCAGAGGGCATGCATGTGCACAGGCATACCGAGCAAGAGAGTTGCAAAGAAATTGAAACTAGTGGGCTTTTTTTTCCAAATTTAAAAAAATTTAAAGCCTTTCTATTGGAACAAAATGGGTCTTGCTGAAATAAAAAAAAAGGGGGCGGGGGGGGAGGGTTGGACCTCTCAGTATTTTTCATAACATGAATGGCATGTGTGGATTTATTTTTCAGCCACAGCTGTCCTAAGCAAATGGCAGATATTCAAGTTTGTTTCAAATTCACACATTTAAGCGAATAATAGTGAGCCAGCTTTAACTTCTTCATAGGAAAGGGGCAATGCAAGATTTTGAGTAAGTTCAAGACACTCTTTTTAGTTTTGAAAGGGAATTTCCAGTCAGAAAAATAAACAGGGATCCATAAGATAAGGCTGTTTCAAAGAAGCCATGCAATCCAATTAGCTACTTTTTTTCCATAATAAAATCATAAATCATTGATTAAGCATTACTGGGCTGGCACATTACCAGCTGTATTAACACAAAGAGGCATCACCTACCTACCCACCTGGAGGAGCACAACCTCCACAAGAAATCAGCTGTACCATTACAGCCTTCGGAGGACACTAAACCTATCACACACCAGCACATACTCCTAAAATACCAGGAAATACGAGGCATGTGCAGAAGGATCTAGCTAAGTCCATTAATTACTGAGCAGCAGTAGGAACTTTACGATCCCCTCAACTAATTTACGGGCAGTAACCCTCGTCAGCAGGTGCTGTTTGCAGAGGCTCTCTGCCATCTCCACACCCCAAGCCGTGTTACAGAGGGCAGCCATCTCACTGAGGGATCCCGCACTGCAGCTGCAGCAGGCGACAGAGCTGAGGCTTTCAAAGAATGCCTGCTTTCACATACTTCAGCACTATCTTAATAGAATAATAAAAATAAAACCCCTGAGTTTCCAGGCATATGCATATTTCAAACATCATTGTACATGACTTTACACTAGCAGTTTGCTAAATGCAAACAGCACACCATCCAGATAGAGCTTATTTGAGCAATAATTGGCTTTCTTACACACCAATCATTTGCTGAACAGTATGCTACTACCAACTTCTACAGCTGTTTGTCCCACTCACCCAAGGCAATACGAACCTATTAGATCTACCACTATTTCATGCAATTTCTTTCAAATATGAGTAGGACTTGCATATTCTGAAACTTAAGAACTCATAAGCCACAGGCATTTAAAAAAAGGTCACTGAGATAAAGAAAAAAAGAAAAAAAAAAGAAAGAAACCACAGCAGAGAGAGACCAAGAATGTTTCAGACTTTCCAGCATGCTCTCCACCTCCTCTTCCTCAGCTGCTCTCCTCCCTCACCTAGGAAAGGCTAACAGAAAGTGCACAGGTTTCAGCAAGAACTGGAATATACCAGACCAAAGATGAGAAAAGCAGGAAAGGAAAGCTCAAGCCGCTCTTTACAGTGTATATTCCACATCACTTTCATTTAAAGCTAGATTTAGCAAGCCACTAAACAATAAACAAGCATCTGTTGTACTCACCACCTCAGCTTCTCTTTGCACCCAAGAGCAAATTTGTTCTGGTCTTCAGGAAACCTGCTAAGCTCTTACCTGTCTGCCTTCAAAAGTTTTGAAATCTGTCTGCTTCAGAGACCCACCAAAATCCTCCCCAGCATTGTTTTTGTCTTGATCCTGCTCTTTTTCCAGCAAAAGAAGGATTTCTACCAAAAACCTCAACCCCTCAGCTCAGCCGTTGCAGGCAGCACTACAAACGGCCACCTGGTAGCGGGCGGGACAGAGCTTCCCCAAGTAAGGTCAGCTATGTAAATGGCCACGCTGCCCCGGCAGGTGTGTGTGCTGAAACCCTTTTTACACCACCACCACCACCAAATTCAGCTTCCTTAGAACAGGGGGTAGGGGACGGTTTGGCTTTGTCGCTGTGGAACAAAGGGTAACCCCGGTTGTCCAGCTGTGACAGCCTCAGGAGTTTCATGAAGTAATAAAAAGATGCAGCAGGTTAAAAACTGGTATCAGCAAGGTCCTTCCCATGCAGATTTGCATGCAGGACAAAGGTGCTACCAGAGAGGCAAAGAAATGCTAACACAGAAATAAGGCTGGCCATTTGCGTTGCCCCCTCAAAAGCCCACCGTTAAAACCACCACTTCTCAACCACCTGGCAACAAACCGCTTCCATCATTCTCCCCTTAGCAACTGTGAAAGGGGCAGCTCAGCTATAAACTGACCTTACTCCTTTCCTAATGGTCACACGACCCTCCCCCGCCTCACAGGGTTGGGTTTTGCTATAGTAGTCATCTGCAGAGCCATTGTCTTTACATGGAGGTTAAGAAAATGTGGTTCGCCACTACAGAAGGGGAGAGAAGTGACTTCCCTTTCATGCAGTACTGTAATGCTAAGAAAATCGTGGATAAACTCATGAAATCAATTAAAAAGCAAAACAGGAATAAACTTAACCTAGTTTCTTGTTCCAGGCCAGGTAATGGGAGATAATTATATTTTAACAAAGCTAGGAGGTAAGCTTTAACTTTGTTTACTCTCAACAGCTCAGTTATCAGAGGCCCCCCTGCCCCCTATTGAGAGCCCACATCCTACCTCTGCAGATAGAATAAACAGGAAAAACAGAGTCTGGTCAGCAGCCACAAAAAAAGAAATCTGGAGAGGTTTCATCTTAGTCACTGAAAACAATACCATTGACTGTCACCAATTACTCTGTTGGCAAATAATGATGTGAATTTCCAAGGGATATAAAACTTTGTTTTGAAGGTAAATCAGAATTTGGGAAAGAGATGCTGACAAACAGTGCTAAGGTAACTGAAATCGACCAGAACTCACTGGTATATTTTCATAACATAGTTGTACTTATTTACATACAAACAAAAATAATGAAGGACAGTGATTTTGGGTGTCTTAAAGTCACTAAAGAACAGGTGTAAAGGCCCAGAGAAAAAGATAGTTAAGACAAAGGGTAACAAAAAATGTGGTCTTCTTTTTCATAGGAAAGGAATGTACCAAGTCACACTGACATGCTTTATAGAAATACAGTTTTTCTGGGAAAAATCCTCCGTTAAGATGCTTCATCCAAGGCAGTTAAATATATCTAATAAGCTGTGAAGAGTTTGTACTTGATAATGCTAGTCAGCTGGAAGTCAGACAATAAATGAAACTGTCCTGTGCCAGGCTTTTTGACTCCGAGTGATTCCTGAACAGTATACATTACCAGCAATAAAACTTAAAACTTCAGAGAAGTCAAAAATCTCAGAAACTGAGGAAAGCAACTAAAGAAGGTTAGCTGGAATTACAGGATTCCCTTTGCAAAATAAGATACTTGGAAGGGACTTAAATTCGGAAACTAACAAATTGCAAAGCATTTGCTATTTGGAAAGATTACAGTTAATCCATTCAGCAGTTAATCAGGCAAAGCAACTTACCGGTGAGGAGTATTTTTGGAGGAGTACTGAAAGCTACAGGAGTTTGCTGCATTTCACATGAAATGATACATGCCATACAGGTTTGCTTTTAGCGTTTTTCAGAGGAAAAAAACGATGCAGCAGAACCAGATAGATATGTGCAGCGGCTAAAGATGAACACAGATGAAAATTCTATTCTTGAGAAATAATGTAACTAGAAAAAAGTTTAATACAATAGTGCATCCAGTTAGAGCATGAATTTGAAGACATCATTGATCTTTTTGTTCCAATAAGCAAGGAATGATCAACCAAGATCCTTCAAAATAGTGACAGGATGTAGGCAATTGTTTAGCTATCTACTAGGAGATTGTAGGAGACATGGCTTTGAAATTCGTATGTGGAGATAAAGAGTATCAGATTGCTATTATAACAGGTCAATGCTGTAGGACCACAAATTGCCCAGAGATTAGAGGTGTGTCTATGCAGACATTCTTCTTTTGGTGAATACCGTTTTTATCTCCTCTCAGAGAGATGAAAAGATTTTTAAACCAGAAAGAGCTGCGTTTGAAAAAAAAAAGGGCTTTCTTATATGCTGGAATATATGCCCACATACTTAGCATGTTAAGCCTGGAAAAGCAACTGGGCAAGACCAAATAGAAATAAGGATCTCTAAACAACTCTGCCTGTTCACTATGTTTTTCATGTACAATGGATTTCTGAGTTAAAGCAAATTCTGCCCGGTCTTCTCCAACCCCTGGGAGACTTATTTCATCCCCTCTGATGCCACTCCTTGCTGCAGAGTCCTAGCTTGCTATTGCAAATCACTCGAATGCCTCATGGACTCCAGAATGGTCTTCCCCTGACTGTGCTCAGTGGATCCCCAAGGGAAGAAAAAATGTCCTCCGCTGCACTTCCCCACTGGGTTTATCTGCCTCAGCCACCTCTTAGCAGAACTTAGGTTATAATAGGAACATGCAAGTAAAATCATCCCTCAGAGTTGGCATTAGCTGAAACTAACATAAACAACCTAACACAATAACTCAGTGGGGGCTGACAGTATATAGAGACATACAGCTAAAATAGGCATAATTATAGTTAGCTAGAAAAGGATGTGATTTTTAAACAGAATATATACCTGGGAGAGATTTGGAGCTTACCAGCACACCCTCTAGACCATTACATTAAAATAGATGAAATTAGGTCTAGAGCTGCATTATGTACATGCCTATTTGATTTCAAGACAGCATAACTGCCCAGTCTCACATGAAATATAGATGTATAGATCATGATTTTCAGGAATACTTCCAAGGAAATTAATTATAGCTATTAAAACAGAGGACGTGGGACAGGACATTTGCAGCCCGTTTTAACAATTTGAAGTGACTCAGGAAAGTAGATGCTCATTGAATAAGCCAAAAAATATAGGCTCAGTAGAAGTGCTAATGGTAGCACAAGAAAAATTAATCCCCAATGCAAAGTAAGCAGCAGTTTGTTTCTGTAGATTTGGAACAAACAAAGCAAGCCAGTTCTGCAGATCTAATCATCTATCTCACTTTCCTGAGATTCTTTCCTAGAGGATACTTGGCTAAGCAAGCAGTTGTATACAGTTGTTTTTACTAAGCATACTGTATTTGAAATGAACATCTCTGGCAACAGACCACAATTTAATGGGAATGGATTTAAGGAATGTTTAATGTCATATGAGTAACATCACTGCAAGCTCTCATTATTCTTAGTTCCCAGATGACAGCAATATACACATTAATATAGTACTTAAACTGCAGAACTACTTCAGAAAAAGCTCAATTTTTTTCAGCAGAAAATTAGGAAGAAGAATACCTGGATTATAAGAAACTGATATCAGAGTTCTTGGTCACTTGCAGGTAGATAAAGAGAAAGCAAAACAAAGATAAACTTGATGCTTAAAAATTATGCTGAGCATGTCACTAAGGGGAAAGCACAGCTCTAACCAGTTATGTGCTACACTCAGCCTTGCAGTGCTGTGGGGTCAGAAGCCAGGACAAAGTGTGTGATCTCGTGGCCATTTGAAATGTTGAACGCACAGGGCATAGAGGCTTCTGGGTTCATGTGAGAGCGCAAAGCCTTCTGGGATAGCGTTGGAGAACTACGGAAGATGGCGCAAGCCATCCTCATGCAGTCTTGTCCATACATAGGGCTGAAGATTTCAATTTTCTGTGCACACACATGAAATAACTTACAACTCTTAGATGAAAGTAACTGAACATCAGGTTTAAAAAAAAAAAAAAAAATTTAAATGAGCCTGTCACTGATGGCCCAAGACCACTTTCAGTAGGTCTCCAATCAAGGAATTGAATAATTGTTGGCATTTTCTGCCAAAGACTTTACAAAGCCTCATCAAAAAAACATTCTTCTAGGGCTAAGCAGAAGGATGAGGGAAGAAAGACTGGATTTCAGCATATCATGACAGAACTCAGCAGGATTGTCTACAGGAAGAGCTACAAAGCATACTTCATTTGAAGCAATGAACTTTAATAGGAATTTCATTTTACACATGAATGTACCCTGTGTGATAATCTCCAGTCTGTTTATTCATCAGCTGGAACTCAGGATGTGAATGTGAAGGTGATAGGAGCAGCGAATTTTATGTTCCTGAAGTGACAGAAAAGGTATTAACCTTTTAACGATTCTTCATTCAAAGGCAGCTTTCACAGCGAAAAGTAAAACAATCTATTTTATTTTCTCTGCAATATTAAGCATGAAAGGAAATCCTAGTTCATAGTTGGAAAAGCAGTGAATATGAAAGATTTTATGCTATTTACATCTGTTCAGGAGGAGTTGTGTAAGTGAGACACAAACAGCAGGATCATCAATGTAGCAAAACAAAACCACATACAATGTTTGAAAATTTAGCCCAAAGGCCTTTCTATTGGTCCTGATCCAGACAAACATCTTCCAAAAGTATCTTTTTTTCAAAACATCTAGGATAGCCTAATTCCAGTTGTAAGTAAATGTACTGTGAATTTTTTTAATGTGATTTACTAGGGGGTTGGATGAGCTCAGAGAACTGATAATGGATGTTATGGAGAAAAACTGTGTGAATTTCTTTCAAATCAAGGACAAAGCAAGGATCGTCATTCATTCTGATTTCAGTTTCCTGAGATGTGAACCACAGGTAGTTTAAAAAAAAAGAATATTATTATGCATAACCCCCATCAGATAATTTTTTTTGAGTACTCTAATTTTAAACCAATAGTCTAGATACAAAATAGGTAAATAGCATCTGAAAATTATTTCTAAGAGCTGTAAAATGTCCAGTTACACTGGTTTTCCACTACCCAGAAAAATATCCTATCGGGCATAGATTTTTTTCCCGTGCTCTACAAGCTTTTAGCAGGAAGAACGCATTTCTTTATGTGTGTTATTTATTCAGAAGAGGAATTATATATAATATCCATCCAGGCCTTTTCCTATAGTTTGTCTTTTCATTGGACTATTAACATAAGATATTCTAGATGACTGGTTTTCTTCCTCTGTTTAATTATTCCTGCCACCTGCATATATGAGTTAACCTCATATACTAGACTATCAGGAGCAGCACATGCCATTCAGGAAGGTACTGTCATCCTGTGGTATATCGCAAGTTAACAGCTTTCTTGACATTATCAGCTAACACATTTGAGACAATAAAGATGTGGAAAATCACAACTCCCCATTAAATATCCCCTTCAAAACAAGTTTCTGGGATGGAATGTTATATTTTGTTCAGACATACTTGTACTATATACCCTGTGGGAACCACTGGAAAAATCAGTTCATCACAGCTAGAAGCCCAGCTATATAAACTGGTGCCATTCTCACACTGTGTACAAACAACAATGTATGCACTGCTTGTACATACTGGCCCTTCACCAAGAATAGGGAATAGAGCTATCTGCACACATCATATCACATAAATATTTGGAATTTAAGGGTTTAAAGGATCTGAGAACCATTCATCTTTCTCTCGAGTATCTATATGCTAAACTGGGGATGCTGAAGTGCTTCTGAGGTTGTTGGATCCTACCAGCCTTGTCCCATGCCTGACTAAAGTCCTTGTTCATACCAGGTTTTCCAGCCTGCTCACCCTATTCCCAAGAGATCCCTGAGCTGGACAGCCAGGGAATCAGGGCCAAGGGAGCACTGGAGAGTTTACATGAAAGAATTATTTTTCCTATGCTGATACAACACTGCTGGCAGAAAAATTAAGACCCATATTCTCATATCAGTTGGACCTGATGACCTTGAGGCTCTTTTCCAACCTAGATGATTCTATATTCTATATCCTTGGTGGCTAGGTCTCAGCATTTTCTTCCAGACTTTAGATATTTAAAGTGCTTTGAAGATGTGTGTGTCTTGTTTGTGGTCATGCACTTTTAATGTACAGCAGGGTTGAGAACAAAATTTACTGGAATACTGTAGCACTTTCTAGCATTAGAGGTGAGATTCTCACTACAACTAACTTGATTTCAGTGTAGTTCAGACAAAATTTCAACTGGACAGGTCATAGGTTTCCTCACTGACATCTGAACAGAACCAAAACAGTCTTTCCGTTCTTCCCCATATCATTAATGGCAGTACAGGTCTCTCATATAGCTCTTACACAACACCTGCAAAGGAAAATCAAGTAACAATACAATTTGCCAATAGTGCAGAAAGATCTTGTCTCTTTTATTCTTTTAGATATTAATTAACATTTTTTTTCTCTTAAAAACTGCTCTGTAGATCTCAGGAGTAGCAAAGGATGTCATGTTATGTATCAGTTGCTATGGTAACTAATCCTTTCTAAAAGAGAGAAACTGAACAAATTTGCAGAAGTCCATTTCTCACTATGAACAAAGGATGCCACTAAATATTCTTTATTTTACAACCCACTACCTTCCTTTTTTTACTTTTATTTATAAATGAACACAACTGATTTAGTACAGGACTGTGCATTTTTTTCTTCCATTCTGAACATTCTGAGCTTCCTGTTTTCAAGGACAGGCAGAAATACAATTTCATTCCAGATCTTGGATTTTTTTTTTTTTTTAATTTGTGTGAAGGTATAATATTAATAAAGAGTGTTTATAGGACATAGTTTGGGTTGGAAATTGTTACATTTCCCATAAAAATTATATCTAATGAAGAAATTAGGGCAAACTTTACCATATTTCTCTATTTCTATCTCTCTGTCCTGAACCAGAGAGGTTCACCAGGACTGGAAAGGTCCTTCATGTCTTGGTCACTCTGACCCCACTGTAAGCCTCTATCTTGTCATGGGATGTAGATCAACTCCTTTCATAATTAATTTCTGAGATATCGCTTGCTGGTGGCACATAACTCCTGAACTATGTTTGCCAAGTCTAGTGGTGGCAAACCATAACTCTTCAAAGAAAAGCACAAGCATCAACTGGCTAAAAGAGAAATTTCCTTCTACCTGATCTGTATCAGTCAGTAGTCTCTGGGACTTATGCACAGAGAAATGGTAGTAACAGCCTTCATAAAAATCCATGGAAAAAAATCACTACTTTATTGGTGGAGCTTTATCTCAGTGTAAGACTGTCGTGGTTTAACCCCAGCTAGCAACTAAGCACCACGCAGCCGCTCACTCACTCCCCACCCACCCAGTGGAATGGGGGAGAAAATCGGGAAAAGAAGTAAATCTCTTATCTTGAGATAAGAACGGTTTAATAGAACAGAAAAGAAGAAACTAATAATGATAATGATAACACTAATAAAATGACAACAGTAGTAATAAAAGGATTGGAATATACAAATGATGCACAGGGCAATTGCTCAACACCCACTGATCGACGCCCAGTTAGTCCCCGAGCAGCGATCCCCCCGCCCCCACTCCCCCCAGTTTATATACTAGATGTGACATCCCATGGTATGGAATACCCTGTTGGCCAGTTTGGGTCAGGTGCCCTGGCTGTGTCCTGTGCCAGCTTCTTGTGCCCCTCCAGCTTTCTCGCTGGCTGGGCACCAGAAGCTGAAAAATCCTTGACTTAGTCTAAACACTACCTAGCAACAACTGAAAACATCAGTGTGTTATCAACATTCTTCGCATACTGAACTCAAAACATAGCACTATACCAGCTACTAGGAAGACAGTTAACTCTATCCCAGCTGAAACCAGGACAAAGACTCAAACAGAGCAGTTTGGGAGCACTGCTCTCAAGAAACTCTGACAGCACAGCTGCTACAAGGGGCAGCCCTTTGCCTGATCGCAGGTGTAGCCCCCAGCACAAAGACAATACAAACACAGTGACAAAAGAGACAGGGCCATTTCTGAGGCTGAAATATGAGAAGAGGTGGTGGTGGTGGGTAGGAAGGAAGAGAATGCTTTTATAAAATCTCCCTAAATCATGTCAAAAGATTTCTCATTTGCTTTTCTTGGTGCCTTCCTTTCTCTCTCTTGCTCACTGCCATCTTCCACAACAAGACAAGAATCACGAAGAAGTAAAAAAGCTAATTCAAGGACTTGTGTAACAAAAATATGCTTGATATTGTTCAGGGGTGCAGGAGAAAAAGCAAACAAATTAGCAATTGTATTAATTGGCTTTCTTATCAATCTACTGGCAACGAGAGCTCGTACTTTGCCAGGCTGAAAACTGCAGAATAAAGCTGTTTCCATACACACAGCTGGGGAACTGCGGCCATTTAGTAAGTGGCTCTACTTGGCATAACTCTGAGCAATGGATTATATTTACTTTATCAGATTTACCAAATTACTCATCTGCCTACAACCATCACCTACAGGAGCTAAATGTATCTCAGCTGTAACAATACTTTCCTTCAACCAGTAGCAAGTCAGGATTGGTATGCTGTAAAGGACAGGAAATTCCTTAACCCTTCTAATTGCTGGCCTCGAGAACTGGAAGCAAGCACAGAACTATGAGGATCTAAAGGATTATGCAATATGCATCATTGATTTCTATATTTAGAACAAATTATAGAACAAAAAAGTGTTTATTGCAGAAAACAGTTCTATGCTCCTGACTTATTTTCCATGGTCTATATCAAGAGCTGGATGAAATAATTGATTCCCTCAGCTAAAATCCTCCACATCCCAAGAGACATGGCAATGGAGATGAAATTCCTCTAGAGAATTCTGCCTTACAGAAGAGAAAAAACTGATATATGAAATAATATTTTTTAATGTTTGAATGCTACAGTGTCAGCAGAGCAGATGCAAGAAGGAAAGAAAACCAGATAGAAACTAGCCTTGGAGTATGTTTGATGGGAAATAATCTAAAAACTGTAGAGCACTGAAAAAGTGGCACAGCCAGACCTTAAGGGAAAGGGGAGAGCAGCAAAAGCTTCTAGAAGTTTTTAGGGTTATTTGAGACCAGCTAATTACACAGTTGAGGGAGCTGAGCTCAGGCAGGGCTAGTGACAGGAGCAGAGCTTCTTGATCTAGGTCACAGAACTGCTACAGCTCAGGTTTTTCTATCTGAGGGACTTTTATAGCTCCCATCTGCATAGTATCTAAGAGCCTTACACTCTTTTAATGCGTTTATTCTCAAAATGTCCCTGTGAGGCAGGGAAGCATTGTTATTGCCATTTTACTCATAGGAAGCTAAAACCTAGAGACTGTAGGGAAGATTCTCAGTTGGCATAAATTGTCAAGGCTCCATTAAAACCAAGAGTGTCCACTGACTCTCCAGTAAGGTGAGTGGAACTAATCTGATTTAAATCAGCTCAGGTTTTTTCCCTACATGATTTGTCTGAGGTCACATGGGATCGTGATAGTATTGGAGAATGAAACCAGTATTCTGAGGAATGCTAACAACTGGCCAGTCATTTTGGTTTTCATGTCTTATACAGGCATGTGACTGAAGAAGAAACCTGAGCCTCAGAGCTGTAAAAGGCATGAGGGAGCAGATGCACAGATTTAATTTACTTCTTCTATGGCAGACTTTCTCTGGTCCTTTCTGACTCTATCAGTTGTTGGGTTTGTTGGTTTGGGGTTTTTTTGAGGGGGGTGGGGGGTGTAATTCTTACTGTATTTCTGATGATACATTTCTCTTTGGTCACCACTGATTTTCCTTCAGTATGTACTTGCCCCTTAGTTGCCATCACACTCTCCACTCCACCGCCAGCCCTGGGGTCCTGTACTCCCTCCCCGTGCTGTGGCACACTTTGTGGGACACACCAGCAGCCTGCGACCCCAGGGCTCTGTGATTTGCCAATGCCCATCTGCCAGCAGCAAGCATTTCCAGGCTAAACGCATGGTATCTTTCAAAGCATCCAAACACAACAACATGGTTTGGCCAAGTATCAGCAAAAAGACCATGACAAGAGCAAAAGGTGTATCATTAATGCCTGGGGCTGGAGAGACCGTTATTCTACCAGCAGCAGAAAATACCAGAACTCAACGGAAGATGCTTGTTTCTCATGGAAATCAAGTTGGGAGATAAGTATAGAGAATTGATGCATTTTTCCAAAATTTAAAAGTACTTTCACTGCATTTAAAGCACTTTGAATTTCACATTTGTGAAATATATAAAATATTTTGTACATTTTTTGTACCTCAGCAGTAACAGAGTAAAACTAAACAATTCACTTTCTGCAAGCTGCTGTGCATATCAACTACTATCCTAAGATCCATCTTATCTGTGGATGCTACATCTGGCAGTCTTGAACAACATTCATTAAATTTGAATTTTTCTTATAGAAAACTTGCCAAGCCTCAAAACAATGAGCAGGGATGACAGACGTCAGTGATTTCCTCTGACAGGTCAAATGCAAATTTTTGCTCAAATGCTTTAGGTTCTGCAGAATTTAAAGCAAAACAAGAATTATCACCACAGTATAAAATTAATTAAGGTGTATAAACTAAACACCAAAGACAGATATATATACTGATAATATAAAATTACTACCACGTGAACAAAGCGCCAACTAGGGGCAGCACAGGGAGTGTACTACTGTGTATCAAGACAGAAGATTTGTGTTCTCGCTGGAAATACTTTTACAGCAGTCAAAAGAGAAGCCTTGAACTTGACAAAGAAGGTCTGCTCTTTCTTTGATCCTATCAATCAAGAGTCTGGTAGGTCCTAACTCAAATAAGTCATATCTTAGTTTCACCCTTGGACAAATACCAAGTCTTTTTCCTTCTGCTCTTCTGAAGAACAATTGATTGACAGTTTTTTTAGGAATGTAAGAAATGATCTTTGGAATGTAACTGATACTTGCAGGATTATTGACAATTGCCTCCACAGAAAAATGTCAAGGTGACAAATGCATTTGAGGATGACCATTTTTAATGTTGGA
This sequence comes from Haliaeetus leucocephalus, assembly GCF_000737465.1. Taxonomy (NCBI): domain Eukaryota; kingdom Metazoa; phylum Chordata; class Aves; order Accipitriformes; family Accipitridae; genus Haliaeetus; species Haliaeetus leucocephalus. Next base: position 1,529,114 of record NW_010973316.1, on the reverse strand, counting down.
TGGCATGACAGAAAACTAATTAAAGACATCATTTATGTTTTATTTGTGCAAGGAAGACACTGTCAGCAGCATACTGATATAACACAATAGGCCAGCTAAATTCTGCTATCACTTACACTGTACAGAACCCACAGTAAGTCCGCTTAGCTATAACAGAAATGAAAACTATAGCAGGAGAAGGCCAAAGTTATGCTATCAGTTGTCTCACTGCCCACAGATATTATCCTTTCTGGCAAACAGCTTTCAGTTTAAATCTCCATCTCTTATTCTGTCATGCTTAAGCCAGGATTCAGAAAGCAGGAAACAGATGTGGGACAAAAATATGTCTGAAATACACAAGGCCAGCTGAGAGGAACAAAAGGTGAAAAAAGTTTAAGAAACTTTTCTACAACATTCATTCTGTCTTTTCTCCAACACCAACTTTATTTCAATCCAAATTTTGATTTTTTTAACTTACTATCTTAATTCTATCAGTTATTGCATTTATCTGCATGGGATCATTTATAAAGTGCTGGACTCTACACCTCAGTTGTAAATCCTAGGAACAGAAATCTATAGACAGATTCGGAGTGTGCAATGTGTATATATATATAAAGTATATATAACAAACCTCCTAGTTCTTTGTAAATAAACCCCAGAAAACTACTGCTCTGGAGTCTTACAAATGGTTGCTTAAGCAATATGAAAGTCAGTATTATTTTAACTGTTTTGGCTTTCAGTAGATTAGATTCTGTTATCACACAATAATTACATATTAGCATGTCTCAAATACTTACAATGGTACATACATGTAAATCCTCCTTGCAAAAATCTGTCTCAGCATTTAGGAACTATTTTGGCTATAGGCACAACCAGGAAATCTGTGCACAGGGTCCACAATCTGAATATCCAAACATTACAGACTAGAAACTACCACACTCAAATAGCAAAACAATCTCTTTTCTGCAGGAATTAGTAGCTTAGCACAGCAGCTACATGAACATAAATAGACAGGTACCACTCTAGAGCTGGCTTATGTTCAGAAGGTCTGAAATATGAGAGGAATGAGCTCTTATCATTCAGAGGGTGAGAGTACACCAAAGGGAAAAAAAACCCCAAAACCCCAAACCCCCAAAAACCCTATATGGACCTCATCTTTGATAAGAGAGAATGAAAAGAACCTATAAATCAAATCCTTGGACTCAGGATTAAGGACAAAAGAAAGTAGGAATCCTTTCTGAGGCCAGTTCAGAAGCCTCCTACAAGACTTGGAAAAACAATCACATTTTAAGGCTTTTTTCCCCTTTAATTTCTTGCAAAGTTTAATAAGAAGGCAAAACCTTTTAACAGGAGCAACTGATGGAGTTGAAAACACAGATGAACTTTCTGTCACATAAAACTTTCTTGAAGTTTCTTCAGCTCTTTAAACCCTACAGAATTTCTCTTGTATACATCTATTAAGCACCATAGTTACAGCCACATTAGTACCACTTTTCCCTTTATATCACAATCTCTATTAAAAAATGGTATAAATCCTGAATCCTACAAACAGCACAAATCCTATGAATCCTGATACTCACTCACTAACGTGAAATATCTCATCGCCACCATCAGATAACTTTTTACATATTATTGATCACCAGCAGAAAAGGAGATGCTAATAAGTTTCAACTCAAGGGTACGGTATAACATAACTAAGCCCATATGGTTTAGCTAACACAGCCAGCTTTCCAAGATTATTTTAATATGCATACTTTGGTCCTTGCAGCTGGACAAGCTGGGGTTTTTTTTGTTGTATTTTTTTTCTTTCTTTTTTTTTTTTTTTTTTATGTCTCCACCATCTGTTTTATGAATCCTTGAATTTATTAAAGGTCATTGTTTCAGCATATGGGGAATTGGATTTCACTATTAAGGCAGAAGTTGGCAAGAATTAAATGAATACATACATTTTAATAAACGTATATGTGCATGCACCACCATAAGCATTTTGGACCACGTAACTTTAAAGTAGTTGATAAATTGCTAGGAGGGTTCTTAGAGGGAAGTCTTGAACGAATCACCTCAAGGAAGAGCTTTTAATCAGATCTTTGGGGATGTGGTATGGATTCTTCACATTTAAAAGAGACATAGTTAAGGCACATTCCTGATTTTTTTTGTGTATGTCTGTGTAGAAAATACTATTGCAACACTGTATCAGCAATACCGCAAATATCCATCTAAGATCCTACAGGAGGAGAAGGTGATCTTAAAATTAAAACCTGAAATGAAACAGGTTTCGGTCAGGCTCTCAGAGACTTGTACTCACCAGCACCTGGATATCTGTGATGCCCAAGTCTGTCCAGCTGTCAGGGCAGGGGTGCTCACACGGTCCAGCCAGCGGTCAGGCACCCCAGTGCTCCTGTCCACACATGTCTAGTCCAGGATCTGTTGTGATGACAGAGAGGACAGGGAATGGCAGCTATCAAGTCCTTGACACATCTCTGCAGTTCTCTGTAGGCTGGTGACAATGTCCGAGTTTTGGATATGTGTTTCTGAGACCTGGAGCTGACAGTGAGGAGTGTCTCCCTCCTGTCCCACCTCTGGAGTCATCAGGAGTCATCACTGTCCTTTGTCCAAAGCTGGGTGCCTTATGAAACTGCAGGTAGATACACTGAGGCCTTGAAAGCGTGCCATCCCTGGTGGGTTAACGTGAGCCATTCTAAGAGCCTCTTTCCTGCTGTTTGCCCCTTTGGTGCTTCCACACCCAGACATCCCCACCAGTTCCCCATTCACACTGACCTTAGCCTTTCTATTACAGTCCTGTACATCTGTCTGTGTGCATGTACTGCTTTTGGAGTGAATTGTCTAATGTTTAGAGTCAAGAATTACTGTAGGCAATGCTTTGTAAGATACGAACTTTTGGTGAACGATTACCTATCTGGATCCTTAGGCTGTAAAACCAGATGGCAAGACGATCCTACAGTGCTTACAGAATATAATGCAGCAGAGATCTGCGCAGCTAGGCTACCAGAAGACAGCCAAATGGAAATGAAGTTCTCCTACTCTGTGACCACAGGAAGAATCTCACAAAATATTACTTCTAGCAGTATTAAAACAGTGGCTACTAACATCGAGTTTCTTACAGCTTCATTCATTCAGAGTTTCAATAGCATCACTGTCCTTTCTGGGAAAAGGGACAAGGGAATCAAGGTGCTGACATTCAAAGATGGACACAGCGTGTGCAGGACCTCTGCTTGGATATCAGAACAGAAGACTGCGAACAGCTAGTGTTATTTAACCAATTTCTAAGATGAGGCAAGGGGAACGTGGGAATTTGTGTATGTGATACCATGTGTATACTATATACTTATGAGGCTGTGGGTTCACTGCTTGATGAGTCCCTTGGGATGAGAATGGCAAAAGGGGCACAGCCATTCTTGATAATTCTCTTGTGTTCCTTGTGCTAAGACGGCATCTTCCTTCCTCCACCCAAAAAATAGTCTGAGAGCAAAGCAAATACAAGAAAAGTTACATGGCATATCAGTTTCAGTAATTGATTTTAACAATTGTTTTTGAGATGTGATTATTTTAGGATTTAAAAAGCAACCTTTCTGCTATTGTATTATAACTATTACTTCTGGGGATAATTTGTTATCACTTAAACTAGATAATTGAAAAGTTAACTTTTAAACTATATTTCTGTTGTTGAATTCAAAGCTCTGTGTATTTATTTCAATAAGGATTCATGGGGTTTTGTTTTTCCACCTTTACAGAATACTTCTACTGTGCTACGTAAAAATAAGGTCACATTTTATGATCCTCTGCTTTGACACATGAAAACAGTTAAGAATCAGTTGGACGCTTAAGTGTTTCCAGTCATCAACTTCCCTACTATACATAAAAGCCCAGCCTCGGTTTTAGAAAGCCTTTTCTTTCCATGATATATAGTATATTCCATTTAAATTAAGCACAGAGAATTTACAGGAGAAAAAAAGGTAAAAATCTCAAAGACCACAATTAGTAACATAAAATGCTAGCCACGCTTAATAAATATTCAAACATTTTCAATGCAACACACTGGACTATGCATTTTTTTTTTCAGCACAGATTTCCCTCCACAGCCTCATTCTCTATTTGCAGGTCAGACAAGTTTAACGTATCACCACATTAGCTCTGCTCAGCTCATGCTGCGGGAAGGACCCCCGCAGTATCACGGCTGTCCATCACACTGAAGTGATTAGACAAAATCTTGCTTCCCCTGGCAGTGATGAGCTAGCAGCGATGAGCCTCTGCCAGCCCCGTCCAGCTCCCCACTGACTCTTACAGCTGAAGCTGAAAATCCACTGCGTGTTGTCATCCCTGACAGCGTCCATCAGTGGCTGCCTGTAAGCTCGCTGCAGTTTTGACCCTCAAACACTGAGCCAGTCTCCAGCTTACCATGCCTCGGCATACTGCCATGATGGGTATAATAGGATGAACAAAGGAATTGCCTCTCAAAACCTGAATTTTTCTCTGCTTTTGTTTTTCAGTATTCCTGAAATTATTTTTAAAAGCACTAATGATGATCTATTTGAACGCAATAAAGTACTCACAGTCCCAAATTCAGTTATGACAACATGTAGTCATTAAAATAAAGTCTTCCAGGCAGTAACCTTAGTTCCAGTTGGGGAGGTCTCAGATTATGAATTCTGATCTGTCAGTGATAAACAAGCAGCCATATATTCACACATAAGAACAATTCTCACTGGTATCAGTGTGAAGCATATTGTGGACAAGGAGCAACATTTAACTCTTTTTTGGTAACTCTTCACATAGTTGGTATCATGCTTCTGAGCTCTTGGACACATCACAAAACAGGAACTTCTACTTGAGTGGAGTTCGTAGGAGCTACTGCAGTTCTAGAATGAGGAACAGCAACACAATCTGATGTAAACTTTGAGATACTTTGAAGCTCTAAGTACTAAAGAGTATTGGTTTTCCTCCTTTTGTTAGTATGTTTGCACACAAATATTCATTCCCCAACAGAACTACTGCTGTTTGGTTTAGCAAAAATCTAAATATAGAGGAAGTAATTCCACTTGTTCCATGCAAAGGTCTTTTTCTTTTTTTGGTAGCAGAACACTCTTTATGAGTCAGCAGCAGTTTATTGCTTTTCTGTCTCAAGAATTTTTGAGGCAGGCTCTCAAATTAGGTTGGATCTTCACTCACATCAGTCAGAGAGAACTGGTTGATTTCCCCGTCTGCAGACTGGTAGAGATCAAGTCTTTATACCCCACTTTTTAAAAATTTTTCTCTACTCAAGATTTTTGAAAAGCACGTACAAAAAGTTTCATGAAACTTACAAAGACGTGGCAGGGAGTCCCATTAACGTTACTGATTTTATTGGCCTTTCTACATCTTTAGCAATGTCTTTGAGAACAGATAGAGAACTTAACATTGTAAAAACTGTTTGCTCTCTTATAATAAATATGTTAATCTCTCCTATGTTTACCCAACAGATAGAATTTTAAAGCTGAGATAAATAAATGTTACATCCCACAGGAACCATGATTGTAGAGTAAAAACATTTAGCACAGCAGTACATAACAGTAACAAATATTAATATGACTACATAAGAAGCCAAAGAACTTAAGTACAGGCATGTGCTGCTATCCATTGAGTACACCTGAAAAGCGCGACAGTTACAACTCAATAGACAGCAAAACAGTTTTCCCCATAAGATTCAATGTACTCATGGGGAAATGCACACAGGAACTCAAGAAATATATACAATTTAAATACACAGGGACAGTATACACCAACATAAGATCTTTCCCATTCATGTTGCTATAAAACCATCCAAAAGAGCAAGAACTCAATAGTACAAAGGCAGAGCAAAGACAAGAGGCATAGCTGTAGACAAGATGCTTTCTGCTTTCCTACTATGGTGTAATACAAAAATAATATTGAAATATGAAAAAAACCCATATTGTGGGCTGTCTGTATTCCTTGTAGTTACTTTAACATAAAAAAACCTGTGAACAAACAGCATAGTTTGGGTTTGGGCAGTGTAAAAGGGTAGGGTAGGTAGTAAGAACACTTAACAGAGCAGGTTTCTAAATGATTGATGATTAAACTTCAAACAAAAAAAAGATAAGCAACCAAACATGCAGTGTTACTAGACTTTCAAAATGCAAATACACAGTGGGAATGGTCTGCCCAGACTACACAGTCTAAATCATGGCTGCTTAAATGCCATGTAAGTTCAGACCAGAGTCAGATGAAAAGTAAATTTTTTCCAGACTTCATTCAGTCATGAATAATTATGGATCCATGAGCCTGAATATGATGTTGAGTAAAATAAAGGAACAGCTAACCTGGAATTTGAATACAACTAATAATTAAAGATAAGGGACTAAATTTATAGAAAACATGTCTTCCTGGAGCTCACAGGGAATTGGGCTCTAGTGTCGTGTTGCAACCAAGAAGGTTACAGTAATATGTTTAAACAAATGAATATTCCATACAAGTGGAAAGATTACTTTATATTTGTCAGATTGACTGGCACACTAGAATTTTGAATTTGCACCAGGCATCTAAAGTTTATAGGGGTGACTGTACTAATCAGATGAAAGATTCATTTAGCCCAGTATCTGGCCTTTAACAATAGCCATTCATGGAGGCTCAGAAGTATATGAGCATGGGATGGAGTGATACTTCCCCTGTCTCTGAGCTTCCAGCAGTTCCCAAACTGACAGTTGCCTCAATGGTATCATGATTATCCAACTCTCCATCATTTACTTGATCATATTTTGAACCCATCAAAACTTGTGGCGTCTAAAAGAATCAGTGGGCACGAGTTTCTCAACTTAGTTATGCATAACACAAAAAAGTTCTTCTTTTCATTCAATATAAATTGTCCGCCTGATCATTTCATTTCATATACCTTGGTTTATGTCCTTGGAATAGTAAATAATCATTCCCTCAAGACTTCCCCCATGTCATTCAGGATGGTATAGATCTCTATAATAACCCTTTGTGGTCATTTCTAAGCTATAGAGTCTTACTTATTCCATTTCCTCTGCATAGAAAAGGTATTCTGTACCTCTGATTATTATCCTCTGGGTTTTTCTAGGTTGCTGTATCCTTTTCTGAAATGAGGTGAGCAGACTTGTAGTATATATTCAAATCTCAGTTCCCCAAAAGTGTATGGAGCTGTATAACAATGTTTCATCCCATCCTTTTCAGTATTTCCTAACACCTTCACTTAACTGCCCACCACCTAAGGCCAAGCTAACATTTATAGGTAACTACAGATAGGCTTATAATTCTCTTTCAATAATGGCATATTTAGAACCTACCACAATATACAAAGATTTTGTTTGCTTGTTTTCTCCTGTGTGCATGTCTTTTTATTTATCAACATTGAATTTCATCTGCTGCTTACTTGGCACTGTGAAGTGGTAGAACAATGGCCTATAGCCATCCTCAGTTTCAATACTCTCTATCATCAGCAAACATTCCTATTCATCCTTTTTATTGTCACACAAGAGTATGTTAAATAGCAACCATTCCAGCATCTCATTTCACTGTAAAAATAGACCATTTTTTCTGACTTTACTTTCTAACTTTAAAGTAGATATCAGTTTCTGAGAATACAGCTCCTTTTCTCTTGTGACAGGTTAGTTTCTTTAACAGCCATTGGCAAAGAACCTTTTCATATGCTTTGATGTGCCTCAGGGAGGGAAATGCAGCTGGTGCAGAGCAGAGCTATGGATTTAATGAAGAGATATAAATACTTACAACACTACAGTGGGGGTCAAAATACTCAAGGATCATGTTAAAAGATGAGCTTATTGCAATTAAATATACCTTCTTACTGAAAAAAATCTTGTAAAAATGACTACTTAATCTGAAAAAAGGCTGTGCTGGAAGTTGAAACATTATTTAGACTAGAAATAAAGTGCATTATTTTTAAACGGCGAAGACAATCATTCAAATAACCAGCAGCAGTGGTGGATTCTATACCATGTACAATATTTCTCAAAGGTATCTTTCAGTTAAAATTATTTCTTGCAAGTTCTATGTTTTCTATTATGAAGAGAAGTAGATTAGACTGTTCTAGTGGCATTTTCTAAGCTGACTCTGGAGTCTACTTAATGATGTGCTGCTTTATTAATTCCTTTTTTGGTCCAGTTCCTCGAAAATGTACTAACAATCCACTTCTGTACCAGCTCAGCCTGGAAATCTTACACAGGTATTAGTTTACTAAAAATAGTCAGTTAATAGTTTTCTCTCTCTAATCTCATCCACAGAAATGTGCTATATTAATAAGCGTTCATACTGTGGTATTTACAAACAATGTACGACTCTGGTACAGACTGTTCTTGTGTGAACACTTTGGCTTAAAATACTTAACTGCTACCGAACACCTTCCTTGAATCCTTTGTCTGAATAACCTGTACAAGGGACATCCATACGCAAAGTTAGTATCTGGCCACTTTCTGATTTAAATTTCAAGTTAAACTGCTATAGAGATCCTGTGACAGATGTGGAATACAACAGCTGCTTACAGGAGCAATGGATGTCTGCTCCCATCTCCTTGAATGATGGTGATATAATGCCTTTCTTCTAAAATTGCTGTGAAGATCTCCCATGTGGCAAAAGGCAGCTGGCATAGACAATGAGAGGGTTCACTGCTTTCAGCATTATGATTATACAATTATTTCTGTCTGATAAACTGTTCGAGAATCATCTGAGCCGAAAGCCATAAGTCTGTTCAATGCTATATCAATTTGTGTAATATTTTTTTCCTGTAATCAAATGTCATATTTCTGTTCTAGTCAACTTTAGCTTATAGTGAGACCACTGGCTTCAGCTTTTCCACGAGCCATATGATCTCAGTGTGTATATAGAGTTATTGTCCTTGCTCCAAGCTCCATAAACAAAAAGAAAATGTATTTATTTGGAATGCATCAGCTACATTTTTTTCCTGCAATAGTGAAAAATGTGCCCAAGCACATCTCAAGCGATGCTTGGAATTTGTAGTTTACTCTACGCTGCTGACAGTTTAGAGATCATATAATGAAGTGTGAGGGGTGTGCTGATCACTGCAGACCTAGTTATGTTACATTTCAAAAGATATGCAGCAGACTCACAAGCATCCACCACCACTCAACAGCTTATTAATCAGCAGCCTGCTGGTCTCTTATCATCTTTGCTATTCCACACTGTCAGGAGCTATGCTTACACGAGAGCTCTCAGTGAAGTTGTTCCTAGGAAGGATACAAATACCTGTCTTGTCCCTTTTCTGACTGTAGAACATGCTCATTGCTGATCCAAATAGGGCACTCTGGATAAATGGATGTTATTTCCCTCAGAAAAAGAAATACGTGGGAAACCACATAACCAGACCTCTCTCCAAGTTCAGTTGGGATTCAGCATAAGACTACTCTAAAGAATGAAACAAAATAGAAAGAGACATTTTCAACATTTCATAATATGCATTTTTTTAAAAAAATCTCTTTTTCCCAAACAACAAGCAAAATAATTACTACTTATATTCAGAAAACAGCAATCAAGCAGCCCAAGATCAAGAGTAAATTCAGTTAAACAGAGGAAGCCCAGGTAAGGTTGCTTCTAAATTGTGCGATAATGAATGCACATCTCTAACTTTCTAGCTTTGAAAAATAAACAGGTAAGTTACCTGCTGGCTATTTACTCCTAAGCATCTGGGTAGTACTGTCTGGGACTTCCTTCTCCAAGCTGCAATGTCAGGAAGCACGAAATGAGGAATGGGAGGTTTTGCCAGAAATATGTCGGGGCAATAAAAATGGGACTACACAATGAACACTCTCCTACACTCATGTAAATAGAGGGGAGGCTAAGGATGTGATATTGCAGTGTGATTTGCTGAGAAACAGTGAAGAACCAAAGATGTAGTCTATTACTTTTTATTGAAAACATTGTTCTCAGTGAGGTTTTCTTGTTAGTGAAGTATAGACACAATGCTGAACTGAATTGTGAACGGAAGATAAGAGAAAATGGCAATTAATTCAAAATGAATGCAATGAACAAGGTTGGTCAGGCCATTATGAGCACAGGATGGGGTCTCCTATTAAAATAATGCCCTCTACTAAATTTCTCTTGAACATCTGAAATTTTGGTGGTTCCAGCTATGACTTACCACTCTTTAAATAGTGGTTTAAAAAAAACTGTGTCCATAGAAGGCATCCAGAACAGTCATCCTCCATATCTTCAAGAAAGCTCATACTGTGGGGTAATATTTCATGCTACCTACTAACTCAACAAGAACTCCAGACAAGCCCTACACTATGGTGAAAATGGAAAGCACAGAATGAAAAAATTGTCAGCCACAATACAAGACTTCCTAAAAACGTAGGTCTGTTCCCAAACAGTGGCACAGGGGCCAGCAACATTACTTTTTAAGAAAACAGCTATCCCACTGTGAACAGTTTGCCAGCTGTACACTTTAACAGCTGTTAACTCCTCAACTCTCAAAATAATATTCTAATAAATCCTTAACGAAAGGGCTTTTCATTAGACACAGTTCACTTGTGTGCATTAGAAACTGTGCCACTGACTGATTCGCAATAATTAGTCTCACCGTGGTAGGCTTTTGATGTATCATCTTCTATTTCAAGAGAGAGAAGCTGTAGGATGTGGTGGGATGATGGAACTGTTGTGAACATGTAGGAATTTCACTGTGAAAATTATTGTTGACCAGACAATGTGACAGGGAGCCAGCTCCAACCTTTTCTTTTTTTTTTTTTTAAGTAGAAATTATCCATTTTGCATCCTTGGTTTTGTATTTCAGTAAAAAGTGGACATCTTTTATTTTAGAGGTGGGAAGAAAAGCAATTATTATCTTGCCTTGCTAAATCTACCAATGGATATATGAGAAAACTTCAGTGGGTGACAGTTCATTTGTCAAATATGGTATACACAGCATGGTACAGGAAAGTAAAAATTAATTATTTCACTCTGATTTTTTTATTATGTATTATTTGTAAGACATCTGTGCTCAGAACTCCCAAATGAACTCAAAGATCTGCAAATTCAAATGCTGTAAATTAGTACACATGTCACAATCAGGTATTTATAATGGTTAAATATAAAGAACGTGGAATGGCCATACTGCCCAGCCAGCAGGTAGAAAGGCAATTAAAAAATATATGAACAAAATCTTTACACTTTTTTTTGTCTTTTTTTCTGAAAGCAAAATGGGGGAGTGACAGGAAGTAGAAAATTAAGGATAATAAGGGAATTTCCTACACACACCAGTAGGAATACATTACTGGTTTTTAATTTCATTGACATTTCAAAAAATTTCAAATGAAATTCTGCCTGCAGAAAGACTATTAACTGATCATCCATGCAATCTCTTAAAAACAAAACACCAATGAACAACCAAAAAGAAGAAGGAAAAAAAAAAAAAAAAAGCAGAAAAACTTTTAGGATTCCTATATGTTATGTAAAAGTGTTCAGACTAGTAATGGAAAACACTAGATCAACTCTCAGGTTAAATGGACAGTATTATTAGCTCTTATTCAAATTCAGTCAATGGATTACATTCTTTCTGTCACAATTAATATCTAATTGGTTTTCTAAGACATTTTAATTTCTTTCACTTCTAAGTTTAGATCATTGGCAGCTTTATCATTCTGTGCCTGCTGATGCAATGAGAATTAACACTATCTTTGGGTGCTGGATGTTAAATTAACACCATTTCCAATGTGCTCTTGCAGGAAACACAAAGTATCACGATCTGATTACTCACCTAATTACTTCCTTCCCATCTGTCCTTTTGACTAGTAACCAAAGCACTTTTGGTCTGAATACCTTCAGTATTTTTTTTCTCTTTGGTCAATAACTATGAGACACACAAAGCCCAGGATATAATCCAGGTGCATTTGCCTACATCCACACAGAGTCTGCTCCAAAAATCCTGTAATTCCTTTCCAAGCTTGTGCCTTGCAAATCTGTTCTCCCTGCAGGAAAACTTCTCTTCACCTCTAGCTTCTTGTAGTCTTCCACAGTTATGTATGAACAAACATAGGGCCCCTCACTACAGGAAAGACATTGAGTTGCTGGAGCGTGTTCAGAGGAGGGCAACCAAGTTGGTGAGGGGCCTGGAGCACAAGTCTTATGAGGAGCAGCTGAGGGAACTGGGGCTGTTTAGTCTGGAGAAAAGGAGGCTGGGGGGAGACTTTATCGCTCTCTACAACTACATGAAGGGGGGTTGTAGTGAGGTGGGTGCTGGTCTCTTCTGTCAGGTGGCTGGAGATAGGATGAGAGGAAATGGCCTCAAGTTGCAGCAGGGGAGGTTTAGGTTGGATATTAGAAAAAATTTCTTTACTGAGAGGGTTGTCAGACATTAGAATAAGCTGCCGAGGGAAGTGGTTGAGTCACCATCGCTGGGGGTATTCAAAAAGCACGTAGACAAGGTACTCCAGAACACAGTTTAGTGGGCATGGATGATGGTTGGACTCGATGATCTTGAAGGTCTTTTCCAACCTAAATGATTCTATGATCCTATTGGAAGCACAAATAAAAATGAGCATATAATTTTTTTTTAAATTGCATATATAGCATCATTATGGTTTTTTAGTTATAACCAGATGCTCTTTTCTGTCTTAAGTCCAGCTCTCCACAGATCCTAATAATGGGAAACGAAGGAAGGAGTTTAAGCAGCCCATCACACTTGCTATTATTATCTGGAGAGTGCAAGTTATGTGTTAAGAAAAGCAGCCACCAGGAAGGGACAAGCAGTAATGGAGCTAAAGGCAGGAGAAATACACCTACTTCCCAGCTCAGGAGAGAATAGTACCTTTATCCTTGTCTAGCGTGCTACACCCGATAGGCTAATTTAACTTACCAATGCCCTACTTTTAGGAAACAGAAGAGGCTACACAAATTCAGTATGGATTGCTGAAACAGAACATCTTTTGTTTTGGCAAATTACTCAAAAGATTATAACTCCAAGAGAAAATCTTCAACTGCTAAGAATGGAGTCTGTCCTGAATTTTATTATCTAAAATGTGAACTAATCACTTCTGCTGTAGCCATATGTACAACAGACCTCTACAAAGAACATCAGCTTATCTGGCACTAATGAGAGGGAAGCAAGAGTTTTGATTTTCCTCGGTGGCATCCCAAAGTGTGAATGCACTGTCGCAACATCCTAGTAGGTACCTATCACTGTAATCAAGCGCTGCAATACCTTTGAGGTGACTATCATTAACAAGTAACAGTTAAGTCATATCTGGCAAGATAGTTGCCTGATTTTAATGTGGTATGTGACATTCTGTGTAGACATGTACCATGTATCTTCTCAAAACGGTGTTAAGCAAACAAAATCATATTAAATAGATAGCAATTTGGGGGGGGGAAGCTTTCAAATTCATTTTTGGGTAATGTGATATAGCAATGTCATGGCACATATCATGCTTAAAACAAAAAAAGTCAAACACCTTAAAAAGGCAGAGGGTTGCGGAGCATGCCAAATTATCATCCCACGACTATTAGTGCAACATGTTATGACAGAATATACAGTTTAGGCAGGAGAATGCTATTTTCAGCAGGCTTTATCAAAAGTCATGAAGCCTTGTTTAAAGAAGAAACATCATCTGTCAGTGCAAGAAAGTGAATGAATGATAATCTTTGTTTAAAAACTGCCAAGGAGTGATTCAACATTCATCAACTCACTTCATTCTCATTAGCAAAATTTAAATATCCAATTTAGCAGCCTTTCACTTTTCCATTTTAGATGATGGTATGTTACTAAACTCATTTTACAGAGAATAATTGGTAATAATACTTCTCTTCTTTCTGTGAAATTCTGAGATGATTCATGAAATAATTTCCATTTCACCTGGAACATTTTCCCTTCTGCAGTACCTGTGGAATCAACCCAATTGTCTGTCTGTTTCAGAAATCATTAGCTCTCCAGCGCAAACCATCTCTTAAGATGCTTTTATTACTTCTGAAAGCCCTACCTCCTAATGGACGGAAGGTAATCAAGCACAGATGCTATTTGCAATGAATAGACAATCCAAACTTTCAAACAATTGCACGGCATTGAGCTACTCTGAGTACACAAATAAGCTTGTTATTGTTTTTAATTTTTACACATTGGACTTGAAAATTGCAGCCATATGAAAACATTATGCAATCCTATGGCTCATGGGCCCAGTTCAGACTCCATTTTGCCTGAATTAGAAAAGCGAAGCAAGCACTATAGAACTACAAAGGCTTTACGATCTTGATCTTATTTGCTTTGAAAAACCTTCTGCAGACTTCAATGGGATTTGCAATAGACCTTCTGTGAGTTATAGAAACAAGATCTGCTTTTTGTATACTTCATGGGAGTTCTCTAAATAGGAACTAAATAATATTTTGACATTTTAGAGTAGTAGTTGGTATTTAATGGAAATATTTCCAGAGATCATTGCACTTGATATTGATCAGTACGATTACTGACATCAGAAATATGTCATTTCCATAATACTATGGATTAGTGTGCTCAGAACGCTACACAAGTCATATCAGCAGTACTAAAGAGCAAAGAAAAAACCAAACCACTTATGAAAATTCTGTAAATAGCAAAAAAATTTCAAAAGGCTGACCTTTTATGAACACCCAATAACTTAGATATTTACTCTAAGTTTATCTGAAAGAACAAGAAATCAAATTTGGAAGGAGGTAAGACTGAGGGCAGGCTTTTGGCATTTCAGAATACACATTTTTTCTCTCATCCAGAATGGAGAGTACTCACTAATTTGCATCCCATCAGAACAGAAATTTCCTGCAGTTTTCAATTATGTAGGAACCTCAAAGGAACTCACAGTTTAGGTCTCCAACTCTGATGTTTTGAGCGTTCTTATGGAAATTGTTGAAAATGTGTATTTCATTGAAGTCAGATTTGTGCACTTAAGTTATACAATGGTTTCACAGGTGAAGCATTCCTAGAACAGCCATTGGTGGGATATAGATGTGCTAGACTAATGAAAATACCTCACAGCTGTTCAGTTTCTGATACCTATACATCTTGGATTTTGTTGCAAGTCTTTAAAATAATTAATATTAAAGCATTTAATTCATTAATTAATTCCTTTCTTGTAGACACACAACAATGAGAAATTAAATAGAAAACCAGGACCTGCTACATGGCTAATACTCGCTAAAATTATTATTAGTAATCTACTTTTCTTAGTTTTTTTCATATTTTTTTCATCTTAGCTTAGATGTGTGTCCTGGGTTCAACTGAGATAGAGTTAATTTTCGCAGGAGCCTGGGAGGGGGCACAGCCGGGACAGCTGACCTGAACTAGCCGAGGAGCTATTCCATACCATGTGATGTCCTGCTCACTATATAAATGGGGAGCGGGCTGGGGGGAAGCTCTTGGTTTTCGGTGGGGGAAGTGGCGGAGTGTCGGGTTCCGGGCAGTGAGCAGTTGCACTGTGCACCACTCTTTTTGTATATTCTTTTATTAGTACCGTTGTAACTTCTCTTTTTGTGTTGTCCCAGTAAATTGTCCTTATCTCAACCCACAAGGTTCTGTTTTTTTCTTTTCTCCTTTCTGATTCTCCTCCCCATCCCACCGGAGGTGGGCAGGAGGAGTGAGGAGGGACTGCGTGGTCCTTTGTTACCGGCTGGGCTGAAACTACAACATGTCAGAAGAATTTCATATGAACTATGAATACACATCCAAGGTGTTACAAATTGCATTGAACTGACCATTTGAATCTGCAAATAAAAACATCTGCACAAAACCAAAGGACATTCACTGGGGTTTTTTTTCAAGCCTTAGGTTTCAACCTCAGTGAGTTGGGGATGCAAGTCTCAACACACAGCTTCTGTTGCTGTCACTTGCTCACAAAACCACACTCAAGCTCCGTTAGAGCCTTGTATGTGCCTCCTATATGAAAAATGATGTATGAAAAAAAAGAAAAAAGAAATTACATAGTAGTTTGCATGCAAGACAATACCTGTCTATTCAGAACAAGAGGTTTTAGCTCTTTTCTCCCTTTGAAATTTCTCTTTTGAAAAGGGAAAGAAGAAATAAGTAATTGGCAAGGCTGTCTACAAATCACCATGGAGAAGTATTGCGACATTTGGAATACACACACTTTGCGGTTTTAAAGTTTTTGCATATTTTACATATGTGCAAATATCCTTTTAAAACATAAACTTCTGAAACTACTATTTTTATGACATTTTTGTCTTTGTTTTTAAAAAAACATGATGATTGAAAGAAAATTAATGCACAACAACACTACTCCTACAGTACTTTATCAGGTAAGAAATCTAACCATGTTGTTCAGCATCTTCATTTATTTATTAACTTTGCTCTGCTTCTGTCTCCTCCCAAACTTGATGCCTGCTCTTAAATTCTACTTAAGATAATTTTTGCAACTTTTCCCCGTATTCTTTTTCATGTGTCAATCATCTGATAGTATGGGAATGTCCCCTAGCTATCCATCAAAAGTCCTGTTCCTCAGGAGAATGACATCACATCACTGGAAAACAATCTGTCTGGTCAGTCAAAAATCTCAGGGATTTTTTCAGTGAATTGTATCAGAACCATGTATGCAAAGCTGTCTGTTAATGAAGACAGTTATTTATATTTGGGGGAAAAGAAATACTAACTGCATTACTTACTGCTGTAGTATCATGCAATATCTTTTTAACAAGGCACATTAAAAAACCTACTTTAGATTTTGGGTGTATCATGCAAAAGCTTAATATTTAGATACAGTGGTGAACACGTTCCTGAATGGGGATTTACTTCATTTCAAGTTCATCTCCAAAAATCATACCTGGATTTCCAAACTTGGATAAATCTGTTAGGTCTGACTTTATCCCAGCTAAGTCTAAGCACAACTGATAGTTCAGAATTCAGGACTACTGTTTCCTCCCTAGTTAATGTACCGAAGGCAATGTCCAGAGGGTAATAGAGATGCTATGAGGGTTCAGTTACCTCTGGAAGTACTTATTATTCTTTACAAATATCCTGAAGTTAACCAGGGTGCTTATGGCCTTCTGACAATCATGTATATTTCAGCACCAGCATTAAAGGTGTGTTCCTTCTGTCATTTCCAAACGTCCCTAGGTAAACTACCAATGTTTTATTGCCATGAAATGTATATACTGTTACATTTTTTAGAAGCATAGGGATGCTGTTCTGCAGGCCACAGGCCCTTGTGGTCAGATTTTTAAAGGCACAGATACATGTTTGAGTTTTAAGACTTAGGCCCTTAGGCAGCAGAAGTTAAGAGCTCAGGCGCCTCTTTGCATCTGTAAACAAAATTGGAAGTGCTGCAGAGGGCTTAAAGCAGAATGATTAACAGCAACACTGTAAGCACTGAATAACTTCAGATTTGCACCCACACAGCAAGAACAGCTCAAAGAAATGAAAATGCAAAAGTGTAATGGAACAGGCCCTGGCTCCTAATGTGTGTTTCTGTCACAGCAGAGTTAACATCTAATCAGTTATTTAAATTAAAATGTCTAAACATCAAAAATAACTAAATGCCTTAAGCAAGGGCATTTAGCCAGAACATGCTAAAATACACATCAAAGAATATTTCTAGCTGAAGAGTATGAACTCAAGGGTCTAAAGGTGAAAAAAAAGCTCGAGCATTTTACCCTTCAAAACTGAAATACCCAGAGGAGTTGACACATACCAGATGTTAAAGGTGTATAAGGTAGGCTCTTGCCTACAGCAGAGGAATGATGGATACAGGTACAAGAGCTTCTGCTATTTTGTGTTTAGGCTAGAAGCAGGAAGCATTTGCAAATGCAGTGATGACTCACTGAATAGGTCCTGTGTTCATTCTTGTAAAACTGACGCACCAAAAGCAAAAATATTGTGCTATTAACAAAATTATTATGAGAAACAAAATCAGCAGGAAATTTTTATCTTAGGCCTGTGATGGATGCACTCGACACCCCCTTAACCAAACCAGCAGCGCTTTGGTACAGGCTCCAAAGGAGGTAAAGGCCTGAGCTGTAGCCGGGCCAAGAACTCCTCTAGGAAACCCACAAAGGAACAGAGTGACCCAGTGAACGTTGTGTGTACAAGGAGTCTCGTGCATACCGCTCCCGTTGTATGCAATTTGACTACGAGCCAACGACTTTATCCCAGAAATACAACAGCCGCCTTTGAGCTCTCCCTGCTAGGCACTGCATGGCAGTGAGTAATCTCCAACAACGTGATCTTTTACTAAGGACAGATCCCTGGGTGAGCCCAATTTGAATTCTCCCTAGACAGCAACTGGACTGCACTCCAGGCAACTCTCCTCTTGAGCAGAGACTCCTCTCACTATTAAGAGATAGTAGTTATTTAAATAAGTAAGTTTTAAATAGAATGAATCACTTAAAGTTACAATGTTGTGTGATTTAGTATGCTGTTTGCTTAGCTTTACTTACTTAGCATGAGTGGCTAAATTTGTTGAAGCCTTAGGCTGCAAGCTGTAACTTTCATTTAGATTGACTGTACCTACTTAGTCAAAACAGGGGTCTCCAGAACCACAGCATAAATCAGAAGATAAGGAGGCTTCAAGGCTATGACTGTCAGCAGCACCTGCAACTCAAGAAGATAACAAGCAGCCTTTCTGGAGACAGTGAAGTAATCCAATAAGGAGTCAGAGGGCATCAGAAGATCTCAGATTAGAATCTGAGGGTGCGTGGAAGGTGTGTGAAGAGAGTATGAGGAATGCGTGAGGGGCAGGTGATTAGTCTGTAAGGGTATAATTGCCCAGGGATTTCTATGTTTGGGTTGTTCTTCTCCTTCTTCCCCTGCCCCTGGGGGCACCCAGCTAGAGCTGATCCTGCTGCTGTACCACTCTATTAAATTATTTATTTTTATAAGACTCAATGCCCGAGAGTCTGATTTGGGAAGCCAAGGCCTCAAACTTCGGAGCGAAATAACACCAGATGCCTGGATGGATTAGTAAGTGATTAATAGCATGTTAACTTTGAAATCCTAACTAAGCGATCTAAAGGACTGATTGTGCACATATAATCTTTTAGATGTAAAACATTGACCAAGTCTGAGACTAAGTCTGGATCCAGCTGCACCTAGACTCCTTTCTGAGAAGGAGTTTAGAAAGCAAGGGGGTTCGTTCTGAACCTCATGAATCAATGGGAGGTTTTCCTTACCCTTTGAATCTCTTAGATATAAACAGTTGACCAGGTCTGAGACTAAGTTTGGATCTAGCTGCACCTAAGCTCCATCAGGAGTTTAGAAAGCAAGGGGAACCATTCTGAACCTCATGACTCAATGGCTCTCCCTTACCTTTTTGCATCTCTGATCTCTGTGCAAATGATCCTAAATCGATTCTAACTCAATTTTCCTTTGTATGTTTCTCCCATGTAGTAAGTAATAGAGTGAACCTTGCCATCGAACTCTGTTAAGCTGCACTTTTACAGATTCTTCAAGGATCCTAAATCACTCATCCACAACAAGGCCCTAACAAAGTACTAGCATTCAAGAATTCCTGGACGTATATTCAGCTCTTCTAAACAAGGGTTGAAGGCATAGTATGAAGGTCAGGAGTTATATGCAGAATGAGGTCTAGCTAAAATACCTAAAATCAAAACTATTTATTACCTCAGAGAAAAGAAACTGATTGAGGTAAACGGGCCAGAAAAAGACAACTTTGTTTTACCTGTGCAATTTTAAGGTTACAAGCATACTAGCAAGCTCTTTTAGAGGAGAACTGAAGAAAATGTAGTGCTGTAAGGAAAGTATTGTATTATCACAAGACTACCATATAGAATATCGTTAGCATCTGGGATTTTTCATACAGCCATGGAAAATATACCCATCCAGCCTGTTGAAGTGAGGACTGATAATACTCTCATCTCAACCAGAAGTGATGCTGAGTATCTGCCATCATTAGAGAAGGTACTGCAAAAACTGAAGGCAGCTAAAACTCGGTGTCAAAAAAAGAGGGTGCTGCTTTGAAACTAAAGCATAGACTTAGGCTACAGGACCAAGGAAAAGATGAAAATTGTTTCTATGAAAGACAAGCTCATGACATCAGAATGAATCTCAGTCATGTAGAACACCATTTGTCATATACAAATCTGGGCAAAGAATTAATCTTGTCTTGTTCATCCTAGGTAGCTGGGACAGTTTTGTAGTATAACATAAAAAATAACAAAAAATGGTTAGCTGGATATGTTTTCATGTCTCTAGCTAGTGCTTTTCCCAGCTGCAGCAAAAGTAAAAACAAAAAAACCCAACAAAAACAAAAACCCACAAAACAATCATTTTTAGACTTGTGTGAAATCCCTTTTACCAGCTTGACATGTCACATATGACTGGTAAGATTCAGCTGTGAAGTCAGCCAAAGCACCTGGCTGTGCATAGTACTCAGTTTTTGCCCAAAACTCAAATGATTAAGTCATACTAAGAGCGGGCAGCACTGTGCCAGCACAGATTCCCTCTATTCCCCTAAACCAGTCTAGTTCTGTGCTCATCTTAGATTGTATTATTCACAGAAGATCATAACTAGACGCCTGTAAAAATTTCCTCTGTTAGGGCTAGGCAGGACCCTAACACGTCTCAAAGGCAGCAACATGTACTCTGTTGCTAGGGCAAGGTCAGGAGTACAGAAGTAGGGTTATAAAATAAATGTAGCCTGTGG
This sequence comes from Haliaeetus leucocephalus, assembly GCF_000737465.1. NCBI lineage: Eukaryota > Metazoa > Chordata > Aves > Accipitriformes > Accipitridae > Haliaeetus > Haliaeetus leucocephalus. The sequence goes on along the minus strand of NW_010973316.1, from coordinate 1,508,499 downwards.
GGCACGGAAGTCATCTTTCACTCACAAAACAAGATGAGCTATCTGCACTTCAGCTACCTGGCATTTTTTTGTGTGAAATCCGTAGCTGATAAGTAAACAGAGCAGACCTGGAAAAAGCAGCAAAGAGATATGAGCAGTGTTATGTATGGCAGAAAAAACTTATAAGCCTGGCGACTCTTCTTGCTCATGAATACCTGAATTCTGCCACAAGAGAGACTTTGTACGTCTGTATTAATAGCAGATATTCTTAAAGCAGCTGCACGTTCAAAAGGGTTAGAAGGATACAGAAAGATCTTGACAACCAATGCTACCTCCAACACTGAGCTCAGACAAACCTTCCTGAAACAGGCTGTTCTGGGGGTCCAGTCACAGGCATTACTCCAGGTTTTAAAGCTCCCCTGAAACAAGAATGGAACAAAATATTATCAAACATCCCCAATTCCATCACAAGGTCCAGATCCTAGATTTTCTTTTAAAAGTGAGGTGAAGAAATGATTAAAAGCAGTTTGGACAAAGCAATTGCTTTTTAGATGCTGTCTAACTCCATAAGCTCTGACGAGAGCAAACCTTCACCAGCTTTGGATGGAAAGACAGACAAGAACTCATTCAGATTTAATCTAATCCAGGACAGCAAGAGAACTGTGAAACAAGCTTTTCAAAATCAGTTTGGGTATATCACTCCAAAGAAGGAGTTAAGCCAAAAGAACCTGACATGTATCAGATGTTTCATGAGCTATCTGCCCTCCAGTAGACCATGTATCATTCTGGAGCAAACTGGATCCTTGTTATTCAAAGAGCATTAGACTAATGTTTGAACTCTAAGGAAACGTCAGGACAGGGCGTGCTTATGAAGTAACATGGCGTGCAAGAGTCCTTTGCTTTTCCTAATGATTTTCTGAAGGAAGAGAGGCCAAGAGGATTTTATCCTTCTGGGAACACCAGACACCAGGAGAATCCATAGAACTGAGGGACCGAGAGACTAAAAGGTAAGGTGAGAGAGAACAACTCTTCCCATCTGAGATAAAAAAAGGACGTCTCTGTAGCTTTAAAAAATATCTTTTTGTTTGTAAACTAGGAATAAGAAAGGGGTCGACACAGAGTCAGCCAGTTGCCAGTAGAGATAAGGGATAAAGCTATGTTCTTCCCTGTCTCTTATTCCCTGTCTGTTCTGTGGAACTTTCACCTTCATCCTCTTTGTTGTATGATTAATATAAAGCTGCATGTTTCCTCCAGTAACTAAGTAGATTAGTTTCTTGTGAACAGAACAGCTGCTTTAAAAAGGCCCTGTATCACTTCTGAAAATAGGACTTAGGCACCTAAGTAACTTACCAATCTCTGTTGAAAATTTCACCCTTAGCATACTGCATGCTTCTCTTCTCCATCTGCAGACTAGAGATAAGAGCTTTTGAATGTGGCTGCTTCTATCATCTTGGGAATAAGAGCGTTGGAGGAAAAAAGACACAACAGCAGTGAGCACTCAAGCTGGTATAATGGCAGTGCTGCACTGATAGCATCCTTTTTCATATACTGTAGAAAAATGTTACTACTCATCTTATCAATTCAAGTACAGTGATTCTCACCAATGTAATATTTGACCTCCTATGACTTGTTTGATGCAGACCTCATGAAAATCTATATATAAAATCATACAAAATAACTAGGGTACATTCCTGCTCCTATCAGACTTCCTGTACACCATAATGAAAACAGAATGCATATCTTCATGAGAATTTATTTATGGAGTAACAGGCATCTATATATTCTACAAGATCACTTATAAGACAGTCTGAACAAGAGTTGATCTCCAAGTTCAGTTCTCTACTAAGCAGAGCTGATGTTGACTGCTACATTTACCTTTCAAAATACCTCTATCCAAGCAAAGGAAAACAAAAACAGCAGGCAAAAAGATAGCTACAGTCTTATGCTGAACCTGAAAGTAGAGTGTTTCTGTCAGGTGGTGAATAAAACCATTGAGTTAGCTCTAATTTGGGATAAACTATTGTAAACATCTAACAACATTTAGAACTTATGAGCACTTTCCAATCAGTTGTGGCTATTTCAAGCCGTGCTGAAAGATTTATTTGGTCTGCTGCTATCAAAAAACAGTGAAGATCAAAACCTCAGAAGGCTTGGAGGTTTCAGATGAAACCCCCACAATACCTGAATTGTGAGGTGAGTCATGTGATCTTACGTTGATGGACAAGTAAAACTTGTGAAATCTGTGAAATCTGAAAACACACTTTGGCAACTGTTGTCTAAATTTCAAATTGTATTCATTAATCCTTTATTGTTAAAACAAAAATAATAAAAAATGTAATTTTCTTTTAAATTATGTCCATTTTTAATGTGCTTTATGCAGCAACAAAAGATAAGATAACAATGCCGTGGTATTTAATTCCTAACGCTGCACCTACAGGATGAGAACCCCCACCGGAATAGCAAGGATGTGGCACTTATTGCTCTCAATTTCACACCACCACAGGTAGAAGTTCTGTCCCTAAGCCATCATCTAGTTGTGAGAAAGACTTTCTAAACTTCTTCACTGTGCCAATGGGGAAACCTCATGTTTATGATTGTGAAACGACTTTTTGAATACTCATCTAAAATATATGCAATCAGCAGATGTACTACCACACCCTTTGTTCTGGCAGGAACCACAGCACCCCCTCAGATTTTGCCCCTTTGTCTTGCCTTGGAGGAGGTAACTCCACTGCTTACACAGCACTTTTCATGTGAGCTTCTAAGTATCAGAAGGGCATCAGTTGCAACTAGCATCAAGTAACTGATACTTCTTAAAGTATGTGCACACTGTTTGGCCAGATCATTTTGTCAATTATTCTGATGATGTCATGAAACATGAGCACTGCAGGGAAGCACTGCTGTTCCATACTAATCCGTCAAATCCAGAAGCAGTCGGAGGGCAGGATCACTCCCAGCCTGAAGACAGTGGAGGCAAAGGCATAATGATTTGCTGATGTGCAGTTCTTAATGAGCAGAGCAAGCAGAAATGCAGGGAGCCACAAAAACCCCCACAACACTTTGAAGCTGCAGGAGCAGAGCAGCAGACTCACTAATGGGAGTTTGTTTGTTCCCTCTTCTAAGCAAGAAAGCAGAGATGGTAGTTAAGATCTGGCAACTCTCTTAAGCTTAGACTTTCATGCTGAGCATACCACAAGTATTCATAGTTAGAGTTAGTGCATTCTGGAATTTTAAAACTCAAGTGTACAAATACCACTGATGCAAATCACACTTGAACCTCTCACCTGGGTAAAATACACTTGCTGTGTTCCTTTCCCCATTGCTTAACATTTTGGACTGTGCTTTCTGTAGATTTTTACGCTCTCTGAAATTCAGTGAAGAATCATAATTTATCCAGTGTCATTTCCTGGAGACAACCAGTCCATGTCCATAGATTCATTAAATGACATAAACATAGATACAGTAATAATACTTACCTGCAAATGAGAGGAAGCAATGTTGTTCAGAGGGGGTATTCAAATCTTCTGCTATGGAGCAATACAAATGGTTAACTAATCAATGCAGTGCCATGTCACATCTGTGAAGCCCCTCTGTACCCCTGCAGCAATGAAGTTTGCACAGCTGGCAAATTTTAAAAAAGCAATTACAAGAACCATTTTGAAAGTCTGGGAAACTCTGAACAGTATTAAAGACTAAATATTAATTATAACAAGTATCATTCAAATGCCTTATAGGACTCTGAGGTACTAATGAACTCTGGTAAGAGCAATAATCAGGTTTACAAATTAAACTACTGGATTATATATTAGGCAAGCTTCAGTTTGTTGGAGCTTTCTGTGTAATGAGGTTATTTTGCCTCTTGATAAAATAAATCTAATTTTACATGTTTATTATGACATCTTATTAAACTGCTTTATAGGAGGAACATTAGAGACACATTTTGGAACTTCTCAATGTCCAAGCTAATTTAAAAAAGAACATCAAGTGCTCCTCTATGACAATATTATTTTTAATTCATTCACTAGCAAAAAATAGAAAAATAAAAGAAAAAAGATAAGTGGTAGTTTCTGCTTCAGCTACAAGAAGAATATGTATATAGTCATGTTGAGCTTTAAAAGCCTGATTTTTTTATTCAGAATAGTTTGGAGGGGTTTTTTTAATCTAAAATCCTGAAGTCTTTAATATTAGCAAGTCACAAAGTAGTCATCATCACAGATTTTGCTTCTGCTTGTGTGTCTGGCAATGCTACCCATAGAGGTTATTCCACTACTTTGGGTAACTTTGATTTAAACTGAAATGAAAACTATAAATGAAAACAAGGAGCAAGTACAGTGGGATGAGGTGATTTAGAAGAGGGAAAGAGAAAGAGAGTTTCTTTGTATGCACCAGGTAGGGACGATCCATATGTTTCTGTTGAACAAAACAACTGAATGCTGAAAAGCATAAAGATGTAGGGTTTTTTAAGCCAGTAATAAACACATATAATCTGATATGTCAAATTTGCATTGCTCGAACTAAAACAAAACAACAATGGAAAAAACTCAACAACCAATTCCCCCCGCCCCCCCGAATACAATCCAAAACCTATTTTCCAATTAAAAAATGTAAAAACCTAATCTCAGTATACAATGAACTGAACACACACAGAAATAGTCTTCCGTCCTTAACTAGGTTTCTGTATTTCCATTGATTGGCTTAGCTTCCAGGCCGTATATGAAATCTCATAAAATTCTGTTCTGACTCCAAGAAAAATACTTTAGTAGAGATGTATTGAACTACTAACAGAAATTTTGGCCTCATTTTTTAGTCATGATTTATCATTATTTGTGTCACAGATGATACAAACCTCTACATCTTTCAGAATGATATAAAAAGTTCAATGTTAAATGAACAGTATAAAATGGTTAGTCTTTCTGACTAACTCAGCATAAGTTACATGTATCTATAATGTAGGCGAGTTGATTAGTCACTTGAAATGTTTGTTCTTTTTTTAGTGTTCATCCCTTAGAAAAAAAAAAGTGCTTCATTTACAATTTTCAATTTTTCCATAAGAAATCTTGCTGCATGCATAAAGCACTTTCAAGTAATTGTCACAACTGTAACAGCAACTTTCAATTTTTACTTTTCATTAACTAAAGCTTAATAGACAGTAATGTATTTTTTTTTTAAGTTTAAAATTTATGGCTAAACTGCAGCACTATGGATATGAAATGCTGGTTTTACTACTCAGAATATGAACACATTAAAATTGAGATAGTGGCATGTGCATAAAACCACGTAATGCTGCACAAGCCCTGATGCTTTTTTGTCAAGTGGGCTTCAGAGCCCACTTAAAAGCAAAGGGACTAAATAAAACATGACCAAAAGGTTAACTTGTGAAGAATGATACGTGTTCTAGTATAAATCCAATTGCACATGCAACTTTATTTTATTTGAGCATCCAAACCAGAAAAAAACCTGCACATGTTTTCTAGTGTCATGCATTTAGCTAAAATACCCAGGCAAAGCAAACCATCTCTATTGACATGCAGAACTCAAGCCTTTGGTTGATTTTATTTGTTCCCACTGGCTTTAAGAGAAGGCAAATTTTCTTGCATCCCCTCATAGAATATGATCTTCCATATGAAGTTAAATGCTACTAAAAACAAAGCTTTCAGTGGCAATACTTAATGTTAAAGCATAAATGGTAATTGTTACCATGCAACTATCTAAGATGGCTTATAGCCCAAGCAGCAAAATAACGGGTGCAGTAGTAGAATACCCTCATTTTTCCATGTACTTATACAAATGTCTTTAAAAAACTGTCAGGCTTTCTCTTTTAAAAAGAGCCTACAGGTCAAAATGCTCCCAGATGCCCCTGATGCTGGTGACCTGTGGAGCAGCCAGGCAGACACAGTAGCTCCGACTGCCACCAACCTGCCAGCTCCCTTCCCCTGGAGGAGAGGCAGCCCTACACATCCTGAGGTGCGGGAAGCCTGGCCAGACCTGCCATCTTCAGGGTTTCAATGCATTGGGATGTGCTTGGAGCTCATTCTTCTCTATCTCTGGGTCATTTCCTTCTAATTTTCATCCTATCCACCTCTCTTAAAAAACAGCTGAACAACTCTGCAGCACACCATGAACATATGGAAGCGTCATTCTACCCCCCACTTTTCACAACCTTTCTGATAGAGTGAGGAAATTGCTTGACATTAAGATCCATTTATATTTCAGCTCAGACTCATTAAAACAGAGAGTGATTGTGGAGAGCTGCTGGAAACAAAGGCTAATGCTTCCTCATTGGCATTTGTCCTGGCAAACTCTCTCTGCACTGAAGATAAACCACAGCCTGATCAGGCTACTTTAACTCCCCTCTCTTCCTCGGTAGGAGTCCTCCGGCATTGACAAGATTGAAGACATGGATTCTCTATCCCACAAGTCTGTTACAAGCATTTTTGCACTTATAAAGCATTTTGCAAGGTGCAAAACTACCACCTATAAAGTAAATGCCTCATAGAAGCCTCAATGAATCCAACATCTTTCTTCACAACTTCTCCAGTATACCCCTCAAAATGAACTTTGGAGATTTCTAAGCACCTCTTCTTAGAGTCCCTAGCCTGCACTGGCAATACAATGGTGAGAGAATATTGTCCTAAAACATTCTCCCAAGTAGCAGAGAAAGCAATGGGTTTCACTGATGAGAAAAGCCACAGAGCTTCCTAGCATTTCTCATTTCTACTGTCAGATCCTTGAGGTTTCCTCCATACAATTTGATTTATTCATTCTATTTTTTTGTGTTATGTTTCTACAAGCCTCATTACATGGCTATGGAAAAAATACTGCAGATGAATTTTTGTTATCTGAAAAATGAGAATGGTTCTTGTGCTAAATGGTTCGAGGTTTGTTAGGTAGTGAAGTCATTACATAAAAAGAACTCTCTTACAGGAAACCAGCTTTTTGGCACCAGGCTCTAGAAGTTCTACAGCTAATAAAGGAATCTACATAATGATATAGAGTCTGCGCATTCTTTTAGTAAAATATGAATAAGCAAAAAAAGGACACGTAAGGAAATTTTCCTTGAAAATAGAAACATATAAAAGTAATTGAATTATTCGACCTTTGAGTTTCTTATCTTTTTTTCTCCTCAAAGGATTGCCTTAAAAATAAAATCTTTAATGCTGACTGAGGTAAGGATGCTCACAATTTTATAATCCCGAGTGCTCTTGTGTATCTGCTTTTGAAGTGCCTTTGAAGCCCACACCCAAGGTGAAGTTTATGCTATAGGACTTAATTTTCTGTATCATATTTCATAGGTACATTCTCAGATTCTTGGCAGCCATTTCTTTGTTTGTGAGGAAATTAGTAAAATTAATTTCTTCTTTTGACTAGTTCTGAACAGCAAGCTGAGCACACAATGCATCATACGTATCTATATACACTCACATATGCACAAAGATCTGTTTCTATCTATGCTATGTCAGTGCATATGTGTGCACACATGAATACCTGCCTTAACACATAGTTAAATGTAAGCCTGTTATCCAGTGGCCACGCTGAAGACAATTCCTACATTGGGTTTATAGGCAACAGGAAGAGATTAAGAATTTTCTTTCCAGGAGCTTGTCCTGGTTTCAGCTGGGATAGAGTTAACTGTCTTCCTAGTAGCTGGTATAGTGCTGTGTTTTGAGTTCAGTATGCAAAGAATGTTGATAACACACTGATGTTTTCAGTTGTTGCTAGGTAGTGTTTAGACTAATGTCAAGGATTTTTCAGCTTCTCATGCCCAGCCAGCGAGAAGGCTGGAGGGGCACAAGAAGTTGGCCCAGGACACAGCCAGGGCACCTGACCCAAACTGGCCAACGGTGTATTCCATACCATGGGACGTCCCATCTAGTATAGGAACTGGTAAGGGGGGATGGGGAATCGCCGCTCGGGGACTGGCTGGGTGTTGATCGGTGGGTGGTGAGCAATTGCCCTGCGCATCATCTGTACATTCCAATCATTTTATTACTACTGTTGTCATTTTATTAGTGTTATCATCACCATTATTAGTTTCTTCTCTGTTCTATTAAACCGTTCTTAAGTCAACCCACAGGTTTTACTTCTTTTCCCAATTTTCTCCCCCATCCCACTGGGTGGCGGGGGGGAGTGAGCGAGCGGCTGCATGGTGCTTAGTTGCTGGCTGGGATTAAACCACGACAGAGCTAAACTAAAAACGCCTCTAACTTACAAACATGCCCCTCAGCCGACCCTAGAGGTCTGCTTCATGTGTACTGAGGGAGGAAGGAGGACTGAGTCCTGCTCTTAACATGCTTTTTCCTTCATGTCATACCTGCTGGTTATTTGGAGAAGTCCTGGATTTCTTCGTGCCTACTCAGCTATGCCACAACCCATCCTGTATTAACAGAGACAATTGACTCTTTTAGTTAAATGCTAGTTCTGAGTAAACCCCAAATATAACATATCCCTACAACATATCTCTGCCTAAAAATGCACGATGTTAAAGTTACAGATTACAGCACACTTTTAATCAACCCTGATGTTAAACTCTTGTTTTATATGCACATACAAATAAATAGATGTGCGTATGGAAAAAGTATAACTGAGGATTTTATATGTTGTTCTGCTACATATATACATACCAGTTTCATTAGTGCTTAAGTTCATACTGCAACAAGCTATTGCTGGGGGGGTTTGCCTTTGCTTAGGGAGTACATATTTTATTAAAATGTTGATTTTTTACATTCTGGGTATATGATCTTGGTTGTGTTCTATGACTAAGTTCTGGCAGGTTAAGAAAAGCCTTTTATTTCAAAACACTGTATAAAATCTCCTTACCAACAAGGAGAAAATATTCTATACTCCTGTATTATAAAAATAACTCCATATTTGTGTTTTGTGAAGCATTAGCAGAGCTCAAGTTAGTCAAAATCCCATATTCAGTATTCCCCTCAACCTTTTTGAATCAGAGAGAGTGAGAGAGAGATACCCAGAAGGGCAAAACAATACATCAGAAATCTGTGCTTGAAATCTGTCACTAGGACTGCAGGCTTTGCTACAAACAGCACAGCAGTCAGTAGTGTGGGCAGCCAAAAGAGCAAGCAAGGTTGTTCAAGAAGCTGCCACCACAGACCTAAAAGCTGCTAGAAAAATACAGGAATTGTAGCAAGTGCATTTAAATAACACTGAGGTCATGGTATACACAGTTACAAAGCACCAGGACTGCCACTCCATCATAGCTTGGTTTAGTCACTACCGAAGGAGTTCAAGAGATTTCTGCATTTGTTTCTTCACAGAAGGAACAGAAGCTGCTCATTCATCTAATGTTAAAATGCTGAGGTTTATTTTATATTAAGTTACACAGAGTCAGGAGGCCAGGATCTCAGCTACCGCAGTAACAAAATAAAATAACTATTTCTCATGGCATCCTTATCTTGTTAATAAAAGCCGTGCCCTCCTTTGAGAGTGAGGCACGTGAGAACATAATACATGTATTTGGGCTGGAGAGAAAATAAACCATTGGATCCTCCAAAAAGAAATAGAAGAATGTGGGACATCGTGACAAAGTTCTTTGTTTGCAGTCTGTTCTGGGTTCGGCTAGGATAGAGTTAATTTTCACCAGAAGCTGGGATGGGACACAGCCAGGATAGCTGACCCAAACTAGCCAAGGGGATATTTTATACCATATAAGGTCATGCTTAGTATATAAACTGGGGGAGCTGGCCAGGGGGGAGGAGGGATCACAGCTTGGGAACACGCTGGACATCGAGTTCTGGGCAGTGAGCAATTGCACTGTGCATTACTTACTTGGTATACTCCTTTATTAGTATTATTGTTACTATTAGTATTTCTCTCCTTGTGTTGTCCTATTAAACTGTCCTTATTTCAATGCACAAGTTTTTACCTTTTTCTTCTGATTTCTCCTCCCCATCCCACGGGGGCAAGGGAAGGAATATGCAAGCGGCTGTGTGGTGCTTAGTTGCCAGCTGGGCCTAAATGACGACAGAGTCCTGTACATATACTGTAGACAAGAGTAAAGGGCATGTGTATGAGTTATTTTTCTTCCATGGCATAAATCCAGCAGTACCAACAGAGCTAGGATCTCTCCCAGGCACAAGAGATGGATGTAAGCAATTCAGCAGGCATGCTTTCTGAAGAACCGTATATTCCCTGCTTTGCTGGGGGAGTTTGATCTTAACATCCCGTGGAACTGCATCAACAAAGACCTCTTGCTGCTTATTGATGTTGTAGAGAAAACGAGGAAGAGAAAAAATTATCCCCGTCCGTGATTTACCAAGGTTTGTTTGCAAAAGTTCAGTCTCAAAAGCCATGTGACAAAGCATCAAAATTCAGACCTTTCCAGTATAGCAGAGAAAAAGCTATAGGGCTTTTTAAGTGACACATGGTCAGGTGAGTCCTAAAATGGGACTTAGCATTACCTTTAGGTAGCTACAGTAAGGTGAAGTCTATTTATGCTTTATGTCCCCTATATCTGATTTTACTTTTAGATGATACATAAAAAGTCACAGTGAAGTTGGGCAAACACAGTCCCATTGACACTTTCAAGTAGGTGTATAGTGTTGAATGCTACTTTTGTCTTAGGAGAGGAAGCGCTCCAGAGGTGTTTGAAACTACCTGTTTAATTCGATAGTCAGGCTGAGCTAGCCCAAGGGATGCAGTGGCTCTCTATGGATTCAGTGGCTTACCCGTACAGACATGATTACACATTTGGGACCAGAGCTGTGATAAACTTGTTAAAAATTTGAGGGTTTTGGATAAAAAAGCTGACATGAAAGCTATATATAATTGATCTTAATGAGGAAATAGTTGTGTTCATTGCTCCCTTTTGGTATAGAATCTTAAATTCTCTTCCTTACTTCTAAATTATTTTTCCTGGAACTCATTCAGGTACCAGGTCCTTATCTACCTACATAGACACAGACTAATTGAACAGAATGGTGGTTGTGGGAGCACATTAAATAAATGAGAAGATACAAGGCCATTCTAAGCTTTAAGTTGGTAAACGAGAGATGTGTCTGATTTTGAGATGAACGCTATTTTATTCCTGAACAGATGGTATCATGGTTTAACCCCAGCCATCAACTAAGCATCACACAGCCGCTCACTCAGTCCGCCCCCCCAGGGGGCATGGGGGAGAGAATCAGAAAAAAAAATGTAAAACTCGTGGGCTGAGATAAGAACAGTATAATAGAACAGAAAAGGAAGAAAATAAGAATAATGGGAATAATAATTTTAAAAAATTATACCACTACTACTACTACTAAAAGAATTAGAATATACAAAACAAGCGATGCACAATGCAATTGCTCACCACCCAGAATCCAATGCCCAGCCAGTTCCCGAGCAGTGGCCCTGGCCAGTTTCCCCCCAGTTTATAGACTGGGCATGACGTCACAGGGTATGATATACCCTACTGGCTAGTTTGGGTCAGCTGCCCTGGCTGTGTCCCCTCCCAACTTCTTGTGCCCCTCCAGCCTTCTTGTTGGCTGGGCATGAGAAGGTGACAAATCCTTGACTTCAGACTAAACATTACTTAGCAACAACTGAAAACATCAGTGTGTTATCAACATTCTTTTCATACTGAACTCAAAACACAGCACTATACCAGCTACTAGGAAGACAATTAACTCTACCCCAGCTGAAACCAGGACAGAAACAAAATTCTTTAAAATAATTTACCTTTTTTTTTTTTTTTTTTAATCTTCAGATAACTCTGGAATTGTTACTGATGGAGAAAGACTCTGGTTTTCACCTCTCTGCAATGTTTAGCAGTCCTGCTTAACCCCAGTATCACACCTACAGACCACCAACTCATGACTGTGTTGATAGCACGTTTATGGCATTATCCCCATGCACTTGGTTGCTCTCACCTTCAATTCCTCATATGCAGGAGAGTTGATGTCCAACAGATTTCAGGTACAGAGTGTGTTATGCTTTTTGAGCTCTACTTCTCCCTGGTAAACTCCATATAGAGATTTCAAGCAATCTGACCAGACTAAGGAGAAAGTGGGACAACTACAGGAAGCTTCTTTCTTTAGCATAGGACCAATGCATAGCAGGGAGTCCTTGTCAGACAACGGACATCTGTCAAGCTAAAATGAAAAATCAACCAAAACCAAGAAAAGTTGTTGTAAAAATTAATAGTCAGAAAATACATTTCACCAAATTGAGACAGGCAGCAAATGTTCTCACTACATTACTTACCCCTCCCCCCCTTTTTATTCTGAAGTAGTTGTGCTACCATAACTTCTTAAGGGGAAAACTACTGTACCCTTATTCAGCCCCTACTTCAAAGAGGATTACTTAATAGTAAAATGTACCATATCTTCTTATGAAAGGTGCTACACTGTCACCCAAAGGAAATGAAGTTGAAACTACAGACAAATGTAATGTATAGCAGTACATTTTAGCTCAGGTTCTTGTCTGACTCCAGTGGAATGTCACTCTTTTACAAACTATTAAGCATCTGGCTTAAACTTTCAGTTACTGAAGTAATTATTATAGTTCTTAAGGACAAAATCTTTATTTTTTTAATGCTGTAAAAAAACAACAGTCTGTTTGAATACTACTTTCTAATTAAACAAGTCAATTATTTTTTTTATCACTCAAAAACAAAGAAAGACTATCAAAGAATTAAGCTTTAGACACAACTTGTGAGGAAATGGAATAAAAAAAATGCAATAACTTAGAAAATATCCTAGTTATCATAGACCAAAGTAAATTATATTGTACATAAAATTTTGGGAAAAAAAAGAAACTTTACGTGGAAAACAGGAAGATTAGAAAAATGGACAAATGCTGCAAGAAAAATTAATGTGTTAAAAATTAATAGCTTTTTATTGAGACTCATAACCTTTTCAGGGCAATCAGTCTTTTCATGACCACTTACAATCAAATACTAATTGTCTCGATTTCTTCTTAATGAAACAGGTGTGCAATAGTTTAGTCAGATATTACCCGAAATGTTTGCTTGTTTTTCTTTCTCAATTGCTGACAGAGTTACTGAGATGACAGCTGCTGATAAACAACTCTCTGTAAATTTGAATTAAGCAAATTTACATATAGACAGATAGTTGAAGGCTTCCACACTACAAGGCTGATCAAAAGAAGAATTTCCAGAACAGAAAACTGGGTTATTTTAATTTGTATAATTTCAGTGAATAAATGTAATTATGCAGCATTTATTTTTCATTTTAATATCATATTCCGGTAATGATGTCATATTTTCTCTATTTATCAAACATGCATACATCCTTCAATTAATTTATCTATTTTAATTTACTGATACTAAATTACCTGTGTATACCTCAATTAATTTACCTATTTTTACTTTGCTGTTTGCTGACATTAATTCAGTTCATGAGGTATGCTTTAGAAAGCCTTGTTGAAAATGTGACATCATGGTTTTAGTCTAGAGATGAAAAAAAATTGGCGGGGAAGAAATTGAAGGGAGATGGGTTTTTCTCCCTTTTTTTCCCCGCCGTAAACTCAGAACCTGAAAAAAAAAATTATGAATTTCATTCATAGCATTTTCTTTAAAAAATAATAAAATAATTCTATATCATCCTTAAGAGATTCTTTTTGCTTTGCACTTTGTATATACTTCAAAATGCTTTCCATCTGACAAGTATTTTAGATGAGTTACAATAGTTAGTGAATTGTGATCTGGCAATTTGCAATGTCTGATTCAAATACTCACAAATATCTTTCTGCAAAGCAGAAACAATCACTGGAATTATAGGATCAGGGATTAAAATTTTATATAGTTCAGATACATTTTCAGATATTGGCATACCAAATGATATTGGCATAACAAATGGTTTAGCAATTCTGGAGTTGCAGTTTCTTTGAGAGAGTACCTAAAAGGTCATGCTATTTTTATAAGCCTTAGCAGTTAAGCTTAAATGGGAGATACCTTCTTTAATGCCACTATTAAAACAGGATACAATTTGAAGACAAATGTGTCCTATCTTTTAGCTGAAAATACCTTAGTGTACAGTTCACTATTTGAGAAGAATATTTGAAAACTTTTTCCTTTTTCTGCCTCTGAAAAAGTGATCTCCCTAAATTCCTTACACTTCCCACTCTTTTATGCTAATGATTGAAAAGCCAAATATTCTACTACAGACAATTGAGTTGGGCCTTTAGCATTTAATGCAATTATTTTTTCTTGAGATGCATTATAAAATTCTAAAAAAGATTCTATCGCACCCATTTCATTACACCCAGGATGAATTTTGAAGGCTAATTTTGACACCAAATCAGGACTAAATGTATGCCAACTGGCAGAAATAACACATTAGTTTCATGTGAAAGCTTTGTTTGGATATTACTTTTCTGTATTAGCAGATGTGTTCACTGATATGATCTAGAAGATGCTAATATGATTACACATTTCATTGCTTACCAGAAATCTGATTAAGCGTAATAACAAAGTCGTAATGGGGTATAGTGCAAGATGCCTGTCTAGGGCTCCTTGACATCTTCCCTGAAGAAGACAGCCATGGTATGAACTGACCGTATATAATACGTAGGGCAGCATCAAAAGGATGGTGGTTGATGGGTAGAAGTGCAGCAGTCATCTACCTAGCAATCCCAATGGAATGGGTTGTACAACTACACAAAATCATGATCTGCTGCCTCAACGAGCCCAAAAGTATCACCCGAAAGAGATACCAACAACAGTGCTGCGTAAAATGATCTTAAAGTTTTTCCATTAATTTGGTGTTCAGAAAATATCAGATTGATACCCCTTTAAGGTTGAATATCTTCATTTGTCCTTACATATTAATTTTTAAGTAACAGATTTAACCACAATGAGTATCACCCTCAGAAGCAAGTAGGTTCAGAAGCACAGGAAGGTCAAGTCAAGTGATAAGGGGTTACTGGGTGGTATGATAAGGCTATCTGAGCATCTTTGCTTAGTCTTAGAGGAAAGCGATATTACTCCAGAATGTATCAGAAAATGAGCAAAGAATGTAAAATCACATAGACATGTTATCAGAGAGGACTAAGTGTTAAATCCAGGAAGACTCATGATGGAGAGCTGAGCTCTTCTCTTGACAAAAGCTCTTGTGCCAATTTTGCTCCACACTGTAAGAAAGGGCAAAGATAACAGTAATTTCTTTGATTTAGCACAATAACATGCCCATTTCTTCATTTCATCTTAGAAATGGATTTTCTTTTTCCACAGAGTCACTAGCAGAGCCATTATCTCCCTTCAGCAGAGATGAAAACATATAGCAAATAAGTGTACATAAAGTAGCAGTACACCAGTCATGGACTAAAGTAGAAGAAAATAAAAATGATGCTTTTAGAGCTTAGATAATTTAAGAGGCACACAGTATGAAGAACAGACTTCAAAAGATAGAGATTTGCTTTTAAAAACAACTAACATCTGCGTGTTAGATAACTAGGTCTGAAGAATTTCAGTCTCTTAAAGAGCCAAATACTATAACTTACAAGAGCAAAGTTGTTGGTTTTTTTCTTCTTAACACAGCATTAATCATAATTCAAATTAATCTATTCAAATTTTTTCCATTGTCAACTTGTCAGGTTAGCTTAGAGATCAAGGTTACTGTTCAAATTATTTATTTCTGTTGCATTATAGCAGAGGTGAATGAATTAGAAACAAATTTTACCTTCGTGGCAGCTTATAAATAGAAACAATATATATTTGCAGCTTAACTTTGACCATTTTAATTTTTACATCTATAGGTATAGCTGGGATAAAAAACACAGTGAGGAGGTGTTAAAATGTTGCAAAAATTCTTAGCTGAAACAGTTAGGAATCTGATTCTATCATTTTTGTCATTCATTTGTGCATATCTGTGATGGGTTGACCCTGGCTGGACGCCAGGTGCCCACCAAAGCCGTTCTATCACTCCCCCATCCTCAGCTGGACAGCGGAGAGAAAAATATAACAAAAAGCTTGCGGGTCGAGATAAGGACAGGAGAGATCATTCACTAATTACCATCACGGGCGAAACAGACTCAGCTTAGGGAAAATTAGCTCAATTTATTACAAATCAGCCAGAGTAAGGTAAATGAGAAATAAAACGAAATCTCAGAACACCTTCCCTCCACCCCTCCCTTCTTCCCGGGCACAACTTCACTCCCGGATTTCTCCACCAAGACCCCCAGCGGCACAAGG